>NC_140966.1:25260161-25372661 GCF_056783735.1 Eptatretus burgeri | reverse complement strand
TCCAGCTAAATTCACGGGAATCGGTCCAGGGGTGAGAGGAGCGACCCCCGATTCCCTCCAAATTACGAGCGATTTAAATTAACCTTTTACGAGAAATAAGATGGCGTCTCAAGGCGAGCGGGAGCCGGGGGTATTAGAAATGTATATGTGTAGTAATGTAGGATCCATGGTCCAGGATGAAAACCCCGAGCAGGAAATGTTGGTTGTGCAGGAACACGAACTCGTCCAACTGAACCCAGAGCCCGAAATAGGTGCGGCGGCGGCCGCGGTGTATGACACCTCCCCTCCCCCCCTCCGCCAAAACCTCCCGATCCTGGCCGAATCGGCTCACCCAAGCGCACCCGACATGGCCCAGCTATTCGCCATGCTGGCGGCAATGACAGCGAGGATGGATACAAACACAAATGAAATGAAAAACGAAATAAAAGGCATGAACAAGCAAATGAACGAAATGAAAACGAAAATGGAAACAAACGCACTCGAAATGAAAAAACTGCGGGGTGAGATGCAGAAAATAGGCCGAAGCCTGCAGGCGGGCATGAAGGCGACGACAGTGGAGCTCAAAATGGCGACGCCACGTGTGGGAGCGAACGAGCTGGGAGGGAGTTCAACGGCTGTCGGGCCCGCGGTGGAGGCAGGTAAGGAGAAAATAATTCGGGAGACAAGAGACGAGGTGAAAGTAATTGGGAGGGAGAGAAAAGAACAATTAAGACGGAAAGCAAGGATGAGGTATGCGGAGATCGTGAAAGAGCAAGGAGTGAAAAACAGGGAAGGACGGGAGCGACTTAAGGAGAAAGCAAGGTTGACCTACATAAAGATAAGGGAAAGACGCCAGAAAGAAGCAGAGACTAATAGACACGAGGGAACAATAGAAACGAAAAAATGTACAGAGACACGGGAGATGGGAACGATAGAGGAGAGACTGCATGATAATGACGCGGTTAGAGACGCACACACACACACAGAGGTAGTGGAGGACGATGAGGTTGAGCTCGCGGAGCGTGTAGGGACCCGGTGCGAGCAGCGGGATAGCCTCCTCCAGGAACGAGGGGAGGGAGTATGCCCCCTTGAGGCGAGTCACGACCAGGTGGGTTCGGTCGTGCTTTGCGAGGTTGAGGGGACGAGTGCTGTGGACGGGTGCACGCCGAGCTTGGGGGGTATAGAGGCCCCGGAGACCCTTGTGGGGACACGAATCCCCAGTGTGGTTGTCCCGGTGTGTGTGGTGTCGAGGTGTGTGTTCACGAGTGTGGCGAAATGCGTGCTGCAACGCACGCATAGCGTAGGTGCAAGGGCGTGTGTGAGAGCGACCGGGTGGGTGACAAAGACCCCGTGTGTGGAAGCGACCCCGTGTGTGAGTGGTGTGGTGGCGACTGTGCCGGAGTATGTGCTTCCCAGCACGCCGTGTGTAAAAGGGGCACCGCAAGTGGAAGAGGCCGTGTGTGAGTGAAACGGCCAGTATGAATGGAGCACCACGTGTGAGTGGTGTGGTGGTAAGTGTGCAGAAGATCGTGCTTCCCAGCACGCCGTGTGTGGATGAGACACCGCGGGCGAGTGCCCCCGCGTGTGTGAGTGAGACACCGCGGGCGAGTTCCCCGCGTGTGTGAGTGAGACACCGCGGGCGAGTGTCCCCGCGTGTGTGAGTGAGGCACGATGTGTGAGTGAGACACCGCGGGCGAGTGCCCACGCGTGTGTGAGTGGTGTAGTGGCAAGTGTGCCAAAGGGCGTGCTTCCCAGCATGCCGTGTGTGGATGAGGCACCGTGTGTGAGTGTCACCGTGTGTGTGAGTGAAACGGCCAGTATGAGTGAGGCACCGCGGGCGAGTGCCCCCGCGTGTGTGAGTGGTATGGTTTGTGTGAGGGAAATGGCACGAGTGAGTGGAAGGCCGCGAGTGAGTGGAGCCACGTGTGCGAGGGAGATGGCATGCGTGAGTTAACGGCCGAGTGCAAGGGAGACCGTGTGTGTGAGAGAGCGGTATGTAAGGGAGATGTCGGTGGGCATGTGTGAACATGCAGCCGCGTCTCCCGGGGTGAGTTTAATGGTGAGGTGTGTTAGCGTCGTAACACGCGGGAGTGCGTGTGTGGAATGGAGACGGCGACAGAAGAAAGAAAGCCGAGTAGCGGCTGTAGTTGTTTCGGGGACCGTGCCGGGTTCGCCCAGCAGTGAGCACGAGGTCCGTGCTGTGCAACGCACGAGGCCCCCACGTGCTCGCTTGCGAGAGTGAAGTCCCGGTCCGGAAACGCCAGCGGTGGATTTGCCGATCCCGCGGATTGACAAAGTTTAGGCAGGATTACGGATTTGGACCGGACGGGTTCTCCACGCGATCGTGTGTGTTAAGCTCCAACGGGCAAAGCACATGTGTTCGCGTGGGGAACCCCTCGAGACGTGGGGCTTGTGTTTTTTTATGCGCACGGTGACGCCATGGCTGCACGTGGGGTTGGAATCCGGCAGGAGGGGTATCCCTGCCGGATGGTACCGTCCAAGGAGGGACAAGGAACACGTGCAGCTGCATGACGTCACGGGCAGGTGCAAAGCGCGCGAGCTGTGAGTTGCCGCGCTGGTGCTGCGCATGTGAAAAAAAAATAAAAAGCAAGCCTCACTTTCGGGTGCACAGGATTCCTGGGCAAGGGGTGGAAGACCCCCTTGACCAGGGCACATTATGGAAACTAGTTAGGGGGAAGGGTTAGCTTAGTTAGACCGACTTCATGGGGCAGGGGTAAGTCCTCATGGAGTCCGTGGAATGGATTAGTTAGAGGGATTGTAGCCAGATGTAGGTTGGGTAAATAATTTTTGGGACATTTGAGAACAGTGACAGACTTGTGAATGTGTAGAGGGGACGTAGCTTAGCTACCTAGTGTGAAAAGGAGCGTGCTACTAGTTTAAGGGACGACGTGGGAGCACGAGTTAGTTAGGGGAGGTAGTTAGAAGGATGGCAGAGTCCAGCGGTGAGTGTGTTGAAGAGTTGGTGAGTGAAGTGGAAGCATGTGCTTGGTGAGTGAGTGAGGCCAGTGGGTCTGTGTGAGTGGAGCGAATGGGGAATGCATGGTGCGATGAGTGATTGGGGGGAGGAGTGACTCCCGCCCAAGGGACCTCGGGGTCAGAGTAAAGTAAGTTAGCTGGGTTAGTCAAATTGAAAAATGGAGGTCGTTTTGTTGTTGGTGGAGAAGTAGGCTCGAAACCCGTTTGGAGGGGTGCAGGAGCCCTGTTGACGGGCTGGGAGCGTGGCTGCGAAAGGTGAGTATCGCTGAGTGGGTACCCCGGGCACCAGGCTAGTCGGCCGTAGTAGGCCAAGGGCCCATGGGGGGCCGGGATAGCGTAGTGGGCACGGGTGCGCCTGCTTGGTGCGGGGGCCCTGGGCGCCATTAGCCGCGTGGGCAGTGTTGTGGGCACGGGTGACCCTCGGAAAGGGGCCTGGGAAGCCAGCCTGCCACGTGTGCGTTTCAGGGGAGGTGCCATGGGGGGCACTCCCCGGTGTTTAGGGAGCTGGTAGGCTCGGAGGCAGTGTAGTGCCCGGGGGTGCCATAGCGGGAGAATCGGCAGAGGGTCGTGCCTGCCAAAGGGAGCCACGTGTCCCAGCCATGAGACCGTGTGAGGGCACGGAGAGAAAATTGGGGGGCGAGGCCCGAAATTGTGAGGACACCAACACAGGCGACGGGAATCTGGGTTGTTAGAACCAATAGTTTAAGCGAGAGGCGCTTGTTGAAAGCCCCGGGGTAGTTTAACAGTTAAATGGTTAGGGTAGATTAGGAAGTGTACCCCTCCGCACCATCCATCCCCTCGCTCTCGTTGTGGGCCGCTGGACCGACTTTGTGTTATAGATCGCTGAACTCTGGGGAGGCCATCCTGAGGCTTCGTTGGGCCTCGACACAGGACGCTAGCTCTCCCTTATTCCCCTCCGGGAAGGGAACGTAGGGGTTGGGAGTAGGCTAGGTGACAGGATAGGTTAGCCGAACAAAGACGATAAGGGGGGTTAGGGGACGATTTATAGTGGGGAAGTAAAAATAAAAAAAATAAGTTGGGGCTAAATTGGGGTTTGACAAATTAAGGGAGTGGGTATAGACAGTGACAGGCAAAGGCGATAGGTTGGGAGGGAGACCGTAGGGTAGGTCCGAGCCCGCCTTCCGAGTGGCCAGCACCACCGCACTCCCTCCACCAACCTCCACTGAACGGCAAAGGCTGGCCAGCTTCATCTGCTGGCTGCGTTGCTGCAAGGCAGAGGCCGGCCAACTTCATCGGCAGCTGTTGTTTTGCTGCAAGGCCTGTGCCGGCTGGATCGGCTGCAGCTGCTGTGCTGCAAGGCCTGTACCGGCCGGATCGTCTGCAGCTGTTTTCTGCAAGGCCTGTGCCGGGCCAGTTCATCTGCCGGCTGTGTTTTCCTGCAGCGGCCTTGTTCTGCAGGCTGTGTTTGCCTGATCACCTTTGCCATGCCATGCCCACTGCCCCTGTTCACCAGCCCCGTTCAATTTTTGCTTTGCCCCCCCCCCCTGTTCATTTCCATGTGCGCCAGGATCAGAAAGCAACAGTTTGCAAGCTGCAAGAACTGCCCTGTTGGCAGCTACAATACGGGCCTGCAGTGGCGGCCCGTGCACCGTGTTTGCGTGCATCCATTCATCCATCCATTCGTTGTGGTCATTGCGTGTGCCACTTGAGCTGGCACGGAGACTGTGTTTGTGCAGCCCATGCACCGTTGTGGTTCACTGCGTTCAGTTCAAAAGGGAAGGCCTTGGACTGCGTGTGAGCAGCCGGCCACGTTCCCTGTCACCTGCATTGTTTGAGCCAGAGACTGCATGCGGGCAGCCTGGCTCCCTGCTAACTGCTTTCTTTTTGCAGAGTCCATTGATCCTGGGCCATGGTTTAGTGTAAAATTTGTAAGTTAAGGTTAAGATGTGCTGTACATATGAGTGCGCCCCCGGCATGTCTGTCCTAGCGCCGGCAATTTTATTTAAGTCGTCCGTGTGAGTGAGTTTGTTTCGGTAGTTACTTAGCCCTCAGGTTATTTCTTTTGGGGACACGAATACCATGAATGTCGCACTCAGGGATCCGTAGGTAAAATGTACTAGGGGAAAACTACACATGATGGCAGACGAAAATTTGACGACTCAGGACGAGTCTGTAAAAAGGGGAGGGGGTAGTGTTGTGGTTGACGAAATTCGCAAACCACCATTCAGGTCCCTTAGGTGAGATATCTCTGTAAGTATATGTGTAGTTAGGCCCAAACCCGTTGTTTCGAGGGAATAAATGTCATTCATTCGGGCTGCGACCCTTCAGGATAGCCGTTTTTCTTTTACTATCTTTATTTTGGACCAGCCGCCATTACTACCATTACTACCACCACCAACCACGTCTCAACAGCCATCACACAACAACCACCAACCGCAACGCCACTTCACAACAACAGCCACGACCCTTGCCGTCACATCTCGCTCTCGCAACCATCGCATCACCGTCATTCCCGCGCCGCTTGTGGGCACCGATACTGGACTCGTGCAGGGCGCGCACCGAGCAGGGGTGCAAAGGCACCAGCCTTTCCGAAGCAATCGGATCAAAAACGACTCACGCCCACTTCTGTTCCGTCCTATCGGCGAGCGTGGGGCGATTTGGCCCCGCCTCCAGGTGCGTCGGAGTGCGGTCGCTATATGCAGATTCATGGATCAAAAAGCATTCACTCCCACTTTTCCTCTGTCCAATGGGGAGCCAGCCGGAGGTGAAGGGTCAGAGGTAAAGGGTCGAAGGTGAAGGAGCGAAGCCACGGGGGCTATAAAGGGCCGCGTTCGCTCGTAGTTCAGTCAGTCAAGTGGAGTTCGGAGTTGAGTTGGTTAGAGCCAGTCAAGAGAGGAGTCGGAGAAGGCAGTTGGACGGAGCTGTGGAGAGTTGGAGAGGTGGCGGCGGCGAAGGCAGTCGAGGGGGTGCTCGTGTCAGAGTCGGGGCGCTGCGGAGAGGAGATGCCGGCAACGCGACCGAGGTCGTGGTGGAGACGCTCGTCGCGGGACCCGAGCCAGGGAGATATCCTCATCCCCCCCGAGCATCAACAACCCCCTCCTGTTTCCCCCCGCGCTGAGATAGTGCGAGAAGGGGGCCCCGTTCCCACCCCATTCCAGACACTGTCCGCGAGGCCCGCGGAGTCGGGGCGCCACCGCCATTTTGCGGCTCATCATCAGACGGGTAGGCCCGACGCGGTCTCGGCCCCAGGCCCGTCTGCCCCCATCATCCTTGAGGGTGGTCCTTTTCTTTTGCTTTGAGTATATGTGTTGTCGCCGCCGTCTGTGAAGTAAAACTGTATAAGTGTTGCCGTGTGCTCGGTAGTCGGTGGTATATCTGCATTGTGTTTTGCTTTTACATTTGCTTTTTGTGTATTATTGTGTGTTTCTTCTTCTTTTACATTTGCTTTTGGTGTAATTGTATATGTGTGCTTTCCGTTCATCACGAAATAAATGTGCTTTATGTTGAACTGTTTTCCCGTTTCGCTTCGTCTTTTCCTTTATTGAATCTCCATCTTACTTCACGTAAAGGGTTGGTCGTGGGCTAAAACACCCGATAATTAATCGAACCGTCCAGGTTGACGATAACACCGCTCGGTTATCCCGATAGTACGGAACGGGTCGCTTAAAGTGGCCTGTGTCCGAAGTCGACCTGCGGCGAGGTGCGATCGCCCGGTCTACCCTCCGTGTGGGTACTTAGGTAGGTCGAATTTGGTGAGCAACCCTATCCCACGCGGGGGGGCGATTGGCACGATCGTGGTGAGGTCGAAAGGCCCACCCGTGACTAGTTCCCGGCGTTAGTCCGAGAGGGTCACGACGGGATTGTCCGTCCGGTGGGCGACGTGCCGCGATTCGAGTTACGTGGCCGTTCGCACGCCGGCGGGCGCGAATCCGCAACAATATATATATATATGTATGTGTATATGTATATATATATATATATATATATATATATATATATATATATATATATATATATATATATATATATATATATATATATATATATATATATATATATATATATATATATATATATATATATATATATATATATATATATATATATATATATATACATATACATATATATATATATATATATATATATATATATATATATATATATATATATATATATATATATATATATATATACATATATACATATATATATATATATATACATATATATATATATATATATACATATATATATATATATATATATATATATATATATATATATATATATATATATATATATATATATATATATACAGTGGGGAGAACAAGTATTTGATACACTGCTGATTTTGCAGGTTTTCCCACTTACAAAGCACGTTTCGGTCTGTAATTTTTTATCATCGGTACACTTCAACTATGAAAGACGGAATCTAAAACAAAAATACTGAAAATCACACTGTATAATTTTTAAATAATTAATTTGCATTTTATTGCATGAAATAAGTATTTGATCACCTCCCAACCAGTAAGAATTCCGGCTCTCACAGACCTGTTAGTTTTGTCTTGAAGAACCCTCCCATTCTCCACTCATTACCTGTATTAACTGCACCTGTTTGAACTCGTTATCTGCATAAAAGACAGCTGTCCACATTCAATCAATCAGACTCCAACCTCTCCACAATGGGCAAGACCAGAGAGCTGTCGAAGGACATCAGGGACAAAATTGTAGACTTGCACAAGGCTGGGATGGGCGACAGGACAATAGGCAAGCAGCTTGATGAGAAGGCAACAACTGTTGGCGCAATTATTAGAAAATGAAAGAAGTTCAATATAACAGTCAATCTCCCTCGGTCTGGGGCTCCATGCAAGATCTCACCTCGTGGAGCCTCAATGATCATGAGAAAGGTGAGGGATCAGCCCAGAACTACATGGCAGGGCCTGGTCAATGACCTGAAGAGAGCTGGGACCACAGTATCAAAATTAACCATCAGTAACACACTTCGCCGTCATGGATTAAAATCCTGCAGCGCACGCAAGGTCCCTATGCTCAAGCCAGCGCATGTCCAGGCCTGTCTGAAGTTTGCCAATGACCATCTGGATGATCCAGACGAGGAATGGGAGAAGGTCATGTGGTCTGATGAGACCAAAATAGAGCTTTTTGTTTTAAACTCCACTCGCTGTGTTTGGAGGAAGAAGAAGGATGAGTACAACCCCAAGAACACCATCCCAACCGTGAAGCATGGAGGTGGAAACATCATTATTTGGGGATGCTTTTCTGCAAAGGGGACAGGACGACTGCACCGTATTGAGGGGAGGATGGATGGGGCCATGTATCACGAGATCTTGGCCAACAACCTCTTTCCCTCAACAAGAGCATTTTCGATGGGGCATGGCTGGGTCTTCCAGCATGACAACGACCCGAAACACGCAGCGAGGGTAACTAAGGAGTGGCTCCGTTGGAAGCATCTCAAGGTCCTGGAGTGGCCTCGCCAGTCGACAGAGCTGAACCCAAGAGAAAATCTTTGGAGGAAGCTGAAAGTCTGTGTTACCCAGCAACAGCCCCGAAACCTGAAGGATCTGGAGAAGATCTGTATGCAGGAGTGGGCCAAAATCCCTGCTGCAGTCTGTGCAAACCTGGTAAAGAACTACAGGAAAGGTCTGATCTCTGTAATTGCAAACAAAGGTTTCTGTACCAAATATTAAATTCTGTTTTTCTGATGTATCAAATACTTATTTCAGGCAATAAAATGCAAATTAATTATTTAAAAATCATACAATGTGATTTTCAAGATTTTTATTTTAGATTCCGTCTTTCACAGTTGAAGTGTCCCTATGATAAAAATTACAGACCTCGAAGTGCTTTGTAAGTGGGAAAACCTGCAAAATCGGCAGTGTATCAAATACTTGTTCTCCCCACTGTATATGTCTGTATGTATGTGCGAATACTGCGGGCTGCGAATATACCAAGAGTGACAGTTGAGAAGGAGGTAAATTTACCTGGAGTGACAGTTTGGGCAGCCATATCTCCATTAGGGACAATTGGACCCTTTTTCTTTGAGGGATCTGTCACTGCAGAAATTTACCTGGATATGCTACAAACCTTGTTTTTGCCCAGGTACAAGATCAGGACTGTTATTTCCAGCATGATGGAGCTCCACCTCATTATGGACGTTATGTTCGTCAGTGGCTTGATGAAAACTTTCCCAGAAAGTGGATGGCCGCCGCGGTCCGATCAAGTGGCCGGCACACTCCCCAGACCTTACACCTCAAGATTTCTTTCTTTAGCGGCTCATGAAAGACCTGGTTTATTGTGAAAAGCCTCGTACCATTCAGGAATTGAAGGCTCAAATCACTGCAAAGTTTGAGGAAGTTGATATCGAACTCTGCAGACCTGTGTGCCGCTCTGTGCCTGCTTGGCTGCAATTGTGCATCGATCATGAGGGAGGGCACTTTGAAAATTGCAAGTAAAACAGCTTGGTACAGTTCGGTAATATTTTTTTCTTGAATAAATGGTTAGATAAACATGTCATTCTTTTATTTCTACGTTCTTGTACACTGTAATACAAATGGCAAACAAACAATCAACTGACAGAAATCAGGCGCTACTTCTGACTCACCCTGTAAATGTACATATATATTGTTGCGGCCACGGGTACCGAGACACCAGCTTGTCACTCGAGGGATTAATCCCCGGTTGTCCTCGGTAGAGCCAGACCTGGGGCCATCACTCACAATTAACGTTGTGGTACTGTGGGTTGTTTTAAAACCACGAACACCACCTAGTTAACCACGAGTTACAGTGTCCGCCGTCTAATTATTCAGTTTACCTTGAGGTCACGTGGTTACCTGAGCGGGGAGCACGCCCTCGGCAAAGCACCAATGTTATCTGATTAGATTTTAATTAGGGCGGCCGAGCGTTTTAACCGCTGGTACATGCCGACGATTTATTGGTCAAATCTGTGGTAATTTCCTCCCAGTCTATCTCGGTTCGAACAATGCTCGACCAATGGAAGGAAAGGACAAACACGGACAGGTTGGAAATTGACAAATAATTTATTAATAATAAAATTAATAAATAAAAAGAACTTTTTATTTGCAGAGGTAAATAAATGAATTAATTTCAAAGCAAAATCAATCAAAATGCCAGGAAAGAGCCAAAGAGCAGATGCTTATCGGGGGTTGACTTACTTACAGCTAAACACAGACAAGGGTACCCAGCAGATCATTCAGGGGGAGGGGAGGGGGAGAATCGTCTTGCTCACTAGAAAGTCGTCCATGAAGCGAAAACGTCCTGAAATGCGTGCATGTCACGTCCGTCGCCTGCTCCCAGCTTTGCCGTGCACCCTCTCGTGGGACAGCCTTGAATGCCAGTCAAAGTCTGGAGGGCACCGAGATCGTCCGTCACAGGTTTAGACCCTGGTGTTGGTGATCGACCCGTGCCTCACTTGTTGGTGGCACTGCTCACACCCACACCACACGCTCGCTTGCCGAAGCACTGGAAGGGCGAATTGTCTCGTCGGTGCTGGTCAGCCACCCGCTTCTTGGTCGCTTCTCTCGCCCTTTGCTTTTTCCTCTCTCCTTTCGTTTTTCCTCTCCTCACGCTTTTCTCTTCAGAACGCTTTTCCCCCCTCCTTTCTCCCCTAACTTTTTCTCTTCAGACTTTTTCTCTTCAGAACGTACCTCTCGCTCGTTTTTATATCCCCGGGCCGTCTTCCCGGGGTGCCGTACGCCCCAAGCTCACCCCGCCCCACTGGGGCACGGTTACCATGACGACCCGTGTGCTCTCAAAAAAGGCGAGCGTCGGAGCTCACGAAAGATTTCCGCTGAGGAAGAATGGGGGCGGGCTTCAGAGCTCGTGAAAGAATGTTGCTGAGGAAAAATGAGGCGGGCTTCAGAGCTTGTGAAAGAATGTTGCTGAGGAAAAATGAGGACGGGCTTCAGAGCTCATGAAAGAAATGTGTGTGAACGTGTCTGTCGTAAAGAAAAAAAGCTTCCCATAAGAGAGGGGATCTATCCTTTACCCTTCTCAACGCATCACATTTAAGATCCCATTAGACATGGGGATGGGGCTAATCTGAACATGCATCTAAGGAAATAACTATCTGAGGACCTGGATGTGTGGATGCATTCATCAGACCAGATTCTGAAATCCGTAACAACATATATATATATATATATATATATATATATATATATATATATATATATATATATATATATATATATATATATATATATATATATATATATATGTACATATATAGAATAAAACTCAACACATGTATATTTACACAAACACACACACATATATATGCACTGTATTTTCATGAAAATGCTTTATTTGACCTCTGTGACCTTTGTGATGCTGAAATGACCTTCAAGTTGAAAATCCATGATGGCATCCACTCATACCATTCATTTTCTCCATGCTGTAAACAATTGATTTCGCATGGATTCCAGATGTTAAAAAAATGCAGTTGTAAGTTGAAAATCAGGTCTTGGTTGGTCTCCTATAAGAGAATCCTGGTCTGGAGTTCGTATTAGATTATGGCCGGCTGTTAAGTAGTTATTTAATGTCTGTAACTCCCACATCTTCTCTCCTCTCCTATCCCCAACCCCCTTGTCCCCCCCCCACCACCACCATAAGATACATGTGATCTTTAAATTCATGTTATTGCTGTAGCTTTGAACTTTGTTTGCCCAATGGAAAGTTTCCTCTCACCTGATGTCTTTTGATTCTTTTGTGTCTCTTTTTTTGACAGGCTCCTTCTCTATGCCTCTGGTGGTGTTGATATTTATATCAACAATTCCATTCATCACTGTCTATTGTCCACATTCACCCCTCTAATCCCTTTGGAATTTCTCTTGTTAGATATACCTCTCTGCAACCACCTAATGTTTGTTTGTGTGGTGTGCTGTCCATGGAAGGATGATAAATCTACATACCTCTATTTCCACAAACATGGATCAACTCATCGCCATCCATCCCAATTCTCTGTTCCTCATTTGCAACAATTTGAAATGCCACTATACTCATTGGGTGGGTGTCAGCTCTGCAACAATCATTGTTGGCATTGGAACCAAGCCTAACCCAAACTGTAAACTTCCCAACATGGATCTCTGCAACTGGAACGTCCTCCCTCCTTGACATAGTTCCTATTGGCTGACCTTCTATCCAACCTCTCCTGCTCCTCTTCTGCCCCTCATGGCTCCCCACACACACACACACACACACACACCACCACCACCACCACCACCACCACCACCACCACCACCACCACCACCACCACCATCCCTCACAATCACCACCTCTCCTGATGATCGTTCATTCAACCAATCTCACATGTCAAACTCACTCATACAACCAATCTGAACAATCCAACTCACTAATTCAACCAACCTCACCCATCAAGCTCACACATCCGCCTTAAAATTAACTTATTATTTCATATTGCTAAAAACAACTTTTGAATAAAATATGTGGCTATTTCCTTTCTCCTGTGGCTAATCATTCTAAACCTGGATTCACCACAGTGGCTAATTCATTTTGAAAGCCAGAACACACCCAGATCTCATCCCTTCTGCAATTATCTTGAAAATATTGAGGCTGAACTCTTCAACCAGTCTTTTTACTTTGTCATATGGTGGCACCTTGTCAGGTCTGTCTTAATTGTATGCTCCCCCTCCATCTCATCCCTCATCTCATCCCACAGGAGACTCTGCTTGAGACAACACAATTTTTTGACTCAGTATTTCATATCTCATATGCTCAAACATCCCATTCTCTCCCCATCTTTCCTCCTTATACCCACTGCCTACCAGAACTTGTGTCTTCAAGGTCCTGATTAACACAGCACAGGGTGGGGGTGGAAAATGGTTCTCAGTGTCTATGTTCTGTGGTAGAAGTCATTGGGACCTCCATCTGTGGCTCAAATCTCAGTTAAAAGTTTGAAGACCCATATCTTCGGAATTTTGTAACCTGCAGAATTGAAATTTTGGATGGTTTCATTGTTCAAATATCCCTCTTTCTTCCCAATTTCATTAACATGTGAGAAGTTGAGATTTCATTGATGTGTTGTTTTCTAGTGGAATGATCCAACTTTCATACATAGAGTTGGGCATACCAACACATGATCAATCTTTTTCAATCTTGGCATGGGAGACTGATTGATTAAGTTTTGCAAGTCATTTCAGGAAGAATTTCATTTGCATTGAGCAACTAATCTATCTTGGTAATAACCCTGTCTTTCATCTTATTCACAAGTTGAATCAAACAGGCAAAACTGTCAGTTTCACATCTCATGTCTTGTGTGACATTTACTAATTGAACAAAAATTCTGTCCTTGTTTGGTGATCTTTACACCTCTGTTCACAGGCATTGCAAAAGAAAGTTCCAAGTATCAATGGGATCAGTCAGCATACGAAAATGAACTCCCTGTGCGCTGTCGAAACACAAGTGGAATTCTCAATAAATCACGTCTTGGCTCTGGTATGTTCCACACAACACACAATTGCTTCTTCGGGACATATTAGTGCAGCACTCTGCTTTGTTTATTGATGTCTTTGTCTATCGTTGTTTGTCGCTTCAGGTGGCCGTGGAAAATGTGTGAGGCACAATGAAATCTGGTACACCCCAAATGAGTTTGAAGCTATGGCTGGACGTGCAAACAGTAAAGACTGGAAACGCAGCATCCGCTATGGTGGAAGACCCTTGCAGTGCCTCATCAAGGTGGGTTGCCTGCATTCAAAGGGGAGAGACTTACTTTTGAGCACAAAGGACTTTCAGCCTGCTTGCACATAAAAGTGTACTTGCAATTAATTTTTTGGGAGTCCCATTGATGTAGATTAATGAATAAAAGATATGCTCATGAGAGGTTAATCAAATTATTTTCCAAGCAGTCATGCAGTATTGTGCTTGCAACACTCAAGCTTTGTTGATAAATAATAATTGCTAAGTTCAATTGTGTGAGCATTTTGCAGTCTTTTCATTTGATTGCACAGAGCATGTTTAATAGAAAAACAAATAGTGTTTGAAAAGTAAGTTAAAAACAGACTTCAAACCATTTTCATCGGCTATAATCATGTCAACTTCTTGTCGCAAAAGTGTTGCCTCGACTTAATCGTGTTGACGTCAGCCAAAATCGTTTTGCACTCCCGAAACCGTCACTAATATTTCTTGTTTTGAATTACAAGATAATGACTGTCATCGCACTTTATTTTTACGTATTGTTTTCTCGACTTGGATTTAAAATATGACGGTGAAGAAGTCAAGAAAAATAATTGTTATGAAATTAAATCGAGTCTTTCTTGATTTTGGCCAGCAAAATGATTTGCATAATTGCATGCAAAATGCTGATGTTGACTGCTGAGACAGGCTATTTTATTTTTCAGCTGAAATTTTTTTCAATGGTGATCTTTTGAGCTTACAACTACAAATTTTTTTCATGCACCTCTTTCAGTTGTCGTCCGAATTCGATTCCTGACTGAATTGGATACGATATTATCCAGTTTCATGTCCCCTTGTATGTGCTGTGTTCTGATTGTTGCAATGCCTTGCATGCAAAGAACCAGGGTGACTGCTTATAGGTTGGGAATCAAACCCAATCTAAACAGCTCAAAAGTGAGTATTCTACTTCTGAGCGATCATATCAACTCATGGAATATTAAATGGTATGCAACAAATTTCAATTTCAGACTTTTTAATAACTTCGAGAAGTTTTTTTTTTGTTTCAAGCTTAATGATTTTAATATAGTGTACTGCAGTGTATTTTCAACCTCTATTTTATACAAAGATAATCCAGTTAATGACGAACTTTGTTGTATCACATTCCTGTGAATTTGAACTCAAGGTGTTCTGCTCAGCCATCCCATTCACTTTTCATAATTATAAAAAATAACAACAATAATCATGATGATTATTAATACAGTACTACAGTATTTGATACGTTTTTATTTACAAAATATATACTTGAGTGCTTTACAATGAGCTAACTTGTGGCTGTCACAATTTGGAAATGAGCCTCAAATGGAAACTTGGATTATGGTTACAAACTCTTTTCAATAATAATAGATACATGTCACTCACTCATTTGCTCACTGACCAATAATACTGTTACAATAGCTTTTTGTTTTCAATATGTGAGCCTTTTATGTCACCCAAGAAATTCATATATATATATATATCATGAAAACGATGTTTGTTATGGTTTGTGCAAAGTAGAAATTAACCTGTATAATCTTTTTTTTGTGGAGAAGTTGCAACACAGAATGCATCAGGACGTAACAGAATGAAAACAAAAACAGAAAGAGATGTGGGAGGGCATTCCAACACCTGAGTTGAGGGACAAAATGGTGGGGATTAGGAGAAAGAGGGGATGTGGGAAGGAAGGAGGATAAGAGGAGGGCAATATGGTGAACTAGATGGATACAGCCACAAACTCTCAATCAAAGAGGAGGAAGGAAAAGCTGGAAGCTCGGAAAGAGGTGGCCTTGGAGGGTGTTAATAGGGGTAGGAAAGATCATGGTTATGGATGGGGAATGACCTGAGATGGTGGTGAACAGCTGTCTTGAAGCCTTGGAGGGACGAGTGAGATTGAAGAAAATGAGGAAGTTAGCTGCACAGGTGGGAAAAAGAGGAACAAATGAGTGGAGGTGTGCGGTGAGTCTGGATTTTGGGAGTTTCACCAGAAGGGGGTTCCTGGAAGACCATGTACGTCCTGGAGAAACCTGGGGGGAGGGACAGAGTGTGGAAAGGGCAGAGGGTGCAAAACCAGAAAGGAGGTGGTAGAAGACAGAGACCACCAACCTGTCTGTGATCTGAAGGTGATGTGAGAGTGAGATTTGTCAAGATTTAAAGACTTATTCCAAATGTTTGACCAGTTCATGGTTCATCAAGGTCTGCATTGAGGGAAGAGGCTGATGCCTGCCTATCTGATGGATGAGGGATGCTATGGCAGAAGGTTCAGTCATTAGCAAAGAGATAAAGAGGATTTTAAAGTGAGTCTGAGAGATCATTGATAAAGATTAGCAATAGGACCGGGCCCAAAACGATGCACTCCAGACTTAACATGCAGATCAGATGAAAGTATTCTGTTTAGAGACACGTTTTTGTTATGAGAGCAGAGGAAGTCAGTAAGCCATGTGTAGTGGTGGCCTTTGATGCCATAGGTAGAGAGTTTGGAGATCAAGGTGAGGTGCCAGACTGTATCAAATGCTCGACATATGTCTAGAGAGACCGCCGTGATGTCATGTCTGACATTAAGGGCCGACATTTATTCTTCAGAGAGCAGAAGCAGCATGTCCAGGGTATAATGACCGTGTCTGATGGTCGGAGATCAGGCTGTTAGAGAAAAGGAAGGATTTAATGTCAGCTGCGAAGATGGATGCCATGATCTTGCTGATGATTAGAAATAAGCTCACATGTTGGTATTTAAGGTGATCAGTTTTTGCACCATGTTTATGTAATGGAGTGATGTCGGTTGATTTCCAAACATATGGAAGATGACTGAGGGAAAATTAAGTGATGTACAGAGCAGAAAGACCATGTGCAAGAGCAGCAGAGTAGGTTTTTTGGACATGTGCGCTGATGCCGACAGAAAGGGGGGACATGAGGGGGAGGGATGCTGGAGAGGGGGATGCAGAGAAGGGGTGAGTTGCAAGGACATGACCATGTAGGAGATGATGATGAGGGAGAGGGTACTGACATGGAGGGGCTTGCCACCATCATGGATGTGAAGTGAAGTTGATGGTCATGTACAAGCAACCTCTGCAAATAGGACTTCTCATGATTCCCAATTTAGATATGCGCAGATCCCTGATTCCAGGGACGTCAAGCGAGTTGCAGAATCAGGGTCCAGGGTTTCCAGAAATTTTTCTCCCTTCTCAGTTGAAAAGGATACATGGTCTAGCAGCAAATGGGTGTGACTGGGTTGGGTGGGTACAGAGAGAGAGAGAGAGGGGTTGGGGACACAATATTTGAAAGCAAACACAGAATTGAGGCATTCAGTCTTCTTACGAGCAGAATTGGCTGTGGTGCCATTTTAAGTGAGGAAAGGGATGGAGGGGGAGCATACTCCAGAGACAGATTTTAACAAGGCACCACCTGATTATTTGGAAGGACGAGGTTGGAAGTTCAATCTTGAGAATGGCCAGATGGTGTTTTCTGGCTCTCCTGAGAGTGGACATACACTTGTTCCTGGCTTTGTGAATTGATCTAAGGTTGCCTTCAGTCAGATTTGCCTTCCTGGAAGAAAGGCAAGTTGCTTCAAGGCAACTGCTTCACTGCAGGATTCATTATACCGTGGGTGGCAGGAAGGGTATGAGAACTGAAGACGACATTAGATGAATCTGTGCATACAAAGCAACAGGTTTCTGTGGAAGAATTCCCAAGCTGAGTTAATACCAGGGTCGGTAGATGTAAGAGACCAGTCCTGAAATGAGATGGCAACTTGCAGTCACTCTCAGTCAGCCTGAGTGAACTTCTAGACTCACCAGATCTGAGGCGGCTCTCTGAGGATATCCATAGGGATATTAACTTTCACAAGCATATCAAACCAATTGGAACATTACAACAAGAAATATCTGCAGTGAAAGTGGTCATTACCAAATCCAGAAGAAAGGATTTAGCATTGTCTGAAATCTGGGTCAGAATGTTCACAGATTGCATCAGTCAAATGGAGTCACAGTAGTCATTTGCTGCAGTGCCATTGTTAGTGACAAAGAGGTACAACATCCAGCCAATTGACATGGTAACTGTTGTCAGGGTAACAGGTGAAATAAGGAAGAGAGCAATTGGATGGGTGGTTAAAAGTTGGTCCGTGTTGGCTGAGAGTCGGTTATAAAAGGAGTCGTTACTTTTCGGTGGATGGTACAACACAGCCAAATAAGAGGTGGGAGCAGAGGGGGAAGTTGCAACCAAAGGTATTCCTGCGGGGTTGGAGGTGTAAAAGCAGTACATGGACAATGAGAAATGGAGTTCTTGATGTAAAGTGCAACTCCGTCGCCGGGAGAGGGTTCAGGCCGATCAAACGAGAGGGACTATAGTTGAGAGATATTAAGGAGACGTGGACGTCCTGTGGGAGGAAGGATTCTATGAAGCAGATGATGTCCAGTTTTGCAACAGCAGCCTGGATTGAGAGATCTGTCAGGTTGGAACAGAGACCTCGGATGTTTGACGTCCACACAGTTAGAGACGGGCAAGGAGGTGCTGATGGAAGGGAGTAAGAATGTTGAAAGGGGTTGAGGGAACTTGGAAAGGGGGTGTGGTAATAAGGAAGCTTACAAAAGTTGGGGCAGGAGGGAATCTGGGTGGGCTACACTTCTGGTCAAAAGTTTGAGAACACCCCCCATTTTTCAGTTTTTACTGAAATTTAAGCAGTTCAAGTCCAGTGAATAACCTGAAATGGTACATAGCTAAGCGGTAAACGGCCAGAGGTTAAAAAAAAGTTTAGGTTTCCAAAAACTGAAAAATAATGTAAATTTCAGAGTTGTTAAAAAAGGCCCTTTTCAGGGAACAAGTAATGGGTTAGCAACTGCAGCTGTTCTGCAGCAATGGAAGTAAATTAAGCCTTTAAAGTTGATGCAAACAATTCCTACAGGTGTCACAACTTTTGTTGATTAGTTACAAACCCTCTGTCTGTATAAAAGCAGTGTTGGAACAGACTGTGTTGCTCCAACCTCTGAAGCATTATTTGGACAATATTGCACTGCAGGAAGTAATATATTGCTGTCATAATGGTGAGAAAAAGACAATTAACAAAGGAAGACAGACAGATCATGATAACCCTTAAAAGTGTAGGTCTTTCCTTTGGAGAAATTGCAAAGGAAATCAAGGTGTCAGTGAGTACAGTTTCCTACACCATCAACAGGCACTTGGAAACTGGAGGAAACTCTGACAGGAAGAGGTCTGGCAGACCCAAAGCCACAACACACTCAGAAGACAAGTTTCTGAGAGTCAACAGCTTGCATGATAGATAGGTGGCTCACAGGACAGCAGCTTCAAGCACAGCTTCACAAAAGACAATTAACAAACGAAGACAGACAGACCATGATAACCCTTAAAAGTGTAGGTCTTTTCTTTGGAGAAATTGCAAAGGAAATCAAGGTGTCAGTGAGTACAGTTTCCTACACCATCAAAAGGCACTTGGAAACTGGAGGAAACTCTGACAGGAAGAGTTCTGGCAGACCCAAAGCCATAACACAATCAGAAGACAAGTTTCTGAGAGTCAACAGCTTGTGTGATAGGCGGCTCACAGGACAGCAGCTTCAAGCACAGCCGGTTGAAGTGGTTGAAGTAAGGAAGTCTCATTTTTTAACTGTGAAGAGAAGACTTTGAGCTGCAGGCTTGACAGGTCGAGTGGCAGGAAGAAAGCCATTGCTAAAATGGCAAAATAAGAAAAAGACGCTTGCTTGGGCCATGAAGCACCGCCAGTGGACAACTGAAAACTCGAAGAAGGTCTTATGGACCGATGAATCAAAATTTGAAATCTTCGGTTCATCACGCATGGTTTTTGTATGATGTTGAGTCGGCAAAAGGATGGTTCTTCTGCGTGTCACACCAACTGTCAAACATAGAGGAGGAAGCGTGATGATCCGGGGCTCTTTTCCTGGATCCAGAGTCGGCGACTTGCACAGACTGACTGGCACCCCGAACCAAAAGGGCTACCACAGCATTTTGCAGCATCATGCAATACCCTATGGTCGACGCCTAGTTGGTCAGGGGTTCATCGTACAGCAAGATAGTGACCCAAAACATACCTCCGGCTCTGTCAGAATTACTTTAGAAGAGAATAATGATATGGTAGGCTTCAAATCATGGAATGGCCAGCACAGTCTCCAGACTTAAACCCCATAGAGCTGGTTTGGGATGAACTGGACAGAAGGGTGAAAGCAAAGCAACCTACAAGTGCAACACATTTGTGGGAACTTCTGCAACAGTGTTGGGAAGAACTTTCCAAACAATATTTGATTTCCATTGGAGAAAGAATGCCACGAGTATGTTCGGCTGTTATATCTGCAAAAGGTGGCTACTTTGATGAATCAAAAATTTAGATTAAACTTTGTCCAACGAAACGATTCCATGATCTCTTTTTTTAATCTGCAATTGTTTATTTGTTCTATGCTTTAATTTCAGAGTACATTGAAACATTAAACTGCTTAAATTTCAGTAAAAACTGGAAAAATGGGGGTGTTCTAAAACCTCTGACCGGTAGTGTACATGTGGGGGAATCTTTGAGAATGGGTGGCAGGGAAGTCTGAGGGTGGTTTGGGGGGTTGAGGAATGGGAGGTGACAGGGTGTGGGGGAAGCTGGGAGGGGGCAGGGAGAAATCAAATTTGAGAAGGGGTGGGGTGAGGTGGAGATGGGAGAGGGTGGGGTGAAGGAGAAGATGGGTGTGGATGAGGTTGTGGGGCGCTCTGAAGGGGTGGGGTGAGGGGAAGCATAAAGAGGGGGGACATGTAGAGGAGGGATACTGAAGAGGAGGACATAGAGAAGGGGTAGGTTGGAAGGATATGGGTATGTATGAGATGATGAGCGGGAGGGACTGACATGGAAGGGTTTGGCACCATTCATGGACGTAAAGGCCCTGTCACGCCTTGACGATTTAGCCAGCGTATGCCTGACGTATGCAAAATTTGGCTAAAACGCTGGCACACGTCGAATATGTTATGGGTAAGTTTGTATACGTTAAGAGCACGCTGGCATACATCGTCGTACGCTGGCTTTTTTCCGTAGTATGCTGGCATACGTCTTTGTACGCTGGCATACGTCGTAGTATGCCGAGGTGTAAGACAAATTTTCCATGCTTAAAATTTTTCGACGTATGCCAGCGTATGACTCACGTTCTGCATAATACTGGCCATAAGTTGTAGGCACGTTACGCGATCGTTGATACACGTCGACACACGTTACTTATTCCGTTACTCCATTAGACCGTAATTAATATTTTCGATTGTTTTCAGAAAATAATAATTTGCATTTGGGTTCCCCTTTAACATCTAACGCATGCTTGAAAACTACTGTATGAGCAGAAATATAATTTTACTTTGGATAATCTGTAAGGTCTTTTTACAGTGGCCTGCAAAAGTATTCACCCCCTCCAAAGTTTTCACATTTTGATGCCACCTGAGCTTATTTCATGATGCTTTCAAATCAACCTTAATATATGGAGTATTCATAAACTACACCAAAATGATAAAGTTTTAAAATGTGAATAAGTTATTTTAACAGAGAATAATCAGATGAATCTCAGTTCCATAAAATATTCAAACCCTTTACCTGTTTAACTCTAAATCACTTTGGGAGAAAATTATTTGTTTGAAAGGTTACAAAATAAGTGTAACCTGCATGTAATCAATGGTTTAACATAAAAAATTAAGCTCCCCCACTTATTTAAGGAGTTTTAAGGTGCAACTCACTTTGTCAACCAACAAGGCAAACATGAAGCCAAAGGAGCTTTCCAAAGTCAGACATAAAGTGGTGGAGAAGCACTGTTCAGGAGAGGGTTATAAGAAGATTTCAGTCACTCATTATCCCTCAAAGTATGGTGAAATCCATCATTAAGAAGTGGAAGACGTATCATACCACCCAGACTCAACCCAGATCAGGCCGACCATCCAAACTTAGCAGTTGGGCAAGCACGAAACTGGTTTGAGATCTCACTAACTATCGTGTACAGCCTGGGGCTGCTGGTTGCATCATTTTCTGGGGGTGTGGTTGTGCCGCTAATGTAGTGCCCTCTATTACCAGTGCACTGGTACTCATTTTTCCGACATCGGAAGGATGACGGGCTGAATCAACCCAAGGATGTCACTCTAAATCCACCAATGACTTTGAAGGATCTGCAAGGCTTGATGTCTGAGATGGAGGTAAGGGTTCATCAACCAACAATATCCCGTTTCCTTCACAAATCTGGCCTCTATGGACAGGTGGCACGAAAGAAATGATGACTGAAAAATATGTATAAAAGCTCAGATGGCGTTTGCGATAAAGCATCTTAAGGCCCAGTCACACCTTGACGTTTTAGCCAACGTATGCCGGTTTTTGAAAATTTTTTCTAAAACTCTGGCACACGTTGAATACGTTATGGGTAAGTTTTGATAACATTGAGAGCACGCTGAAAAACACTGCCATACGTCGTTGTACGCTGGCTTTAAACGTTGTACTTTTCGGTTGTCCTCAAATTTTTGCATGCTTGAAATTTCACGACGTATGCCGGCGTATGACTCACACGTTCCACTACGCTGGCCACAAGTTGTATGCACGGTCTGCGATCGTTGACAGACGTCAACACATGCTACTTGTAAGTTAATCATAAGTTGAGACACGCCGAGGTAATGTTTAGCATACCCGAAACTTATTTCTAACCTATGATTAACGTGTTGTTGGCACGTTACGCGATCGTTGCCACACATCGACAGACGTTACTTTTAAGTTACTCATAGGCTGAAAGACGTCGGTATAATGGATCGTCCTTGCGTCAGCGTCCACGGCCACGGCCACGACACTTATTTGCAGCATTCTTCAAACTTTTCTTCGGCATGACGAGGATGTTCACACTTCGATGTCTAGCTTGGCTATGATTCCAATTGTCCATCGGCAGTATCTATTTAAAATAGTCGAGTTTGAGCGTTTTAACACGTTCAGAAGAAACGCTTCAAATTTCCAAACCCCAGCGTCAAAAAACAAAGGTGAGTGACAGCAATTTAAATCGTTCATTGTAAACAATGAAAATAGCTGAGTGGTACCATTTAAAAGTCGTTGAGTGTAAAAATAAATCCAATTGTTGAGCGCAAGCGTCTACTTTCAATAGTGGAGATGCAGCCATTTAAATCGTTGAGTGGCAGCCAATGAATAGCAAACCCCACGTCACCGGCAAAGATAAACTGCCGCACGATATGGATAAGTTAGGCTATCGTTGGGCATAGTTTGTGAACGCCGGCTACACGATAATTATTCGTTGGTATACCGTATCTATAAGTTATCGAAGCGCTCTATGCACATTATTAGTTCATTGTGCATTTGTCCAACCCGTTATGAATAGACCGAAATCGTAAAAACAAGCCATAGCTCATTGTTGAAAAAGCCCCATAAAAAATTAGCCGCGAAGAACTTCGAACAATGGTGCAAAGATGTCTCCTACCCGTGGACACACGGACGCAAGGAGGATCCATCATAACCCACACCCTCCCCCTCACACTGACCTACTACTGCCAACATGAACAAGCTACTACTAATACTAATACTGATACTGATACTGATACTGATACTGTTACTGCTGACATAGACATCGACTCAAAAAGGACTCGAAAACACTGTTGGGTTCCCCTTTTATGAACACCATTTTTATATACCAATTCCCAAAATCGCTGGGAACACGTCTTTATATGGCAGTTGTAAGTTAGAAACACGTTCATTTATTTTTTTTGTCGACCGGAAGACGTCATTGGAATACGTCTACATACGTCAATGTGTGTTGGGACTATGTAAAGAATTGGTTCAAAGCACATCAAACATAAGTTAGAAATAAGTTTCGTGTAAAAAAGACATTACCGCGACGTGTTTCGACTTATGAGTAGCTTATAAGTAGCCTTTGTGGACGTGTGTAAGCGTCCGCATATCGTGTGTACAACTTATCCCCATCGCATGCGGAACGTGTGTCATACGCCAAGTACGTCGTAAAATTTTGAACATGTTTAAAATTTCTTGACGTACTCTACTTACTCCGACGTATGATAGCGTACTTCAGCGTTCTACTCACGTATACCAAACTTACTCATACCGTATTTGACGTGCCCCAACGTTTTAGACACATTTTTCTTAGGTCGGCATACGCTGGCAAGATCGCCAAGGTGTGACTGCGATGTTGACACTGCCATTTCTACGGCAGTTATGATTCGAATCGTTGTGCGTCAGCCTTTTAATAGGCTACGTCATGACATCGTCGGCAATGCGTGCAACGCGCTATGCCTAAGTTAGACTATCGTTGGGCATAGGTTGTGTAGGCCGACAACAGGTTCAGCATTCGTTGGTATAAGTTATCAATAACACAACGAAACGTTCTGTGTCCGTTACTAATGTGTTATACATAAGACCAAGTCGCTATGAATACGTCCGAATCTTTTTTAAAAAAAGCATCAAAAGTTCAACGTAAGCCAGCGTTTTACATAAATTTTAATACGTTGCCATCGCTGGCTAAAACGTCAAGGTGTGACTGGGCCTTTAATGATACTGCAGGCATGTGGAAAACGTTTTGTGGTCAGTCGAGACAAAAATTTAACGTTTTGGTTTAAGTTCAAAGCGTTATGTCTGGTGCAAGCCTGATACTGTGCATCACCCAGTCAATATCATCCCTACTATCAAGCATGGTCATGGAAGCATCATGTTATGGGGCTGCTTTTCATCAGCTTGCCAGAATGGAAGGGAAATGGATGGTGCAAAGTACAGGAGAATTCTTGATGAAAACCTGTTTCAGTCAGCCATGAATCTTAAACTGGGAAGGAAATTCACATTTCAGCAGGGCAATGAGCGAAAACACGAAGCTAATGCCACACTGGAGTGGCTGAATAAAAAGAAAATAAATCTTCTTGAGTGATTCAGTAAAAGTCCTGACTTTAACCCAATTGAACATTTATGGTGAGACTTGAAGATTGCAGTTCATCAATGATCCCCATCAAACTTGGCAGAACGAGAGAATTTTTCAAGTGAAGAATGGGCAAATATTTCACCATCTCACTGTGCAAAGCTGGTCGAGACCTTGCCAAAAAGACTCACAGCAGAAATTGATGAAAAACGTGCTTCCACCATGTACTGACATAAAGGACTAAATACTTTTGCATCCAGTGAATTTTGATTTGCACATGTTTTTTGCAGGTATTTCTGACATGTAACCTCCTTCAACTATAACAGTATTCAGTTATGAATAAAAAAATTAATTTGGAAAAATTGTTTCTTCCATAATTTGTAATTCATCTAAATGTGGCATTGGCATTATTTGTAGGGGGTGAAGACTTTTGCAGGCCTGATGTGCCTCTGCCACTGAAGGCAGATGCATGTTCTCTATTCACCCCTGTTTGTCTGTTTGGCTGTGAGCAGTATATTTCAAAAAGTTATTGACAGATTCAGATGACACTTGGTGGACAGGTTGGGTGTGTGACGAGGACAAATTTACTAGATTTTGGTGAAGATCTGGATCCAAATCCGAGAATTTTTTTCAGTGATTTTCTTCACCATTAAGATAGATAGGGCCAAAAACGATATACACTATAGCACAATATTTCAAAATGTTGGGGGCAGATAATGACAAAACTTGGTTAATGAGTTGGGTATGTGTCAAGAACAAGCTGATTAGATTTTTATTCAGGTCTGGATGCAGATCTGGCTCAGCAGTGGGCTACAAGATGTAAACTGTTTAGCCTGGCTTAGGTATGCGCAACCGAGGAACGAGTCTACCGAGTGCCATTCTAGTTTGAGCCTGCATTTCTTCTCATCTATTTTATTACCAGACCAGACCTAACACTTTGATTCATTTTCCTGCTGTGCGCCTTTTTAACATCTCATCCTTCTTTCATCCCATTTACATTTTGTCTTCAGAGGTCAAATAAATTGGTACCCCGGTTCATTGGTTGAGCTTGCATTCTAAGCTTCTGAAAATATATTTAGACTATGCCAGTCTTTGTAATTATTTTTACAGTATAATTCCCTGGCTGAGGAAAAATTAGATTAACAACTTCTGAAAAAAACTAAAAGTCAGACTGAATTTTATCTCTTGCCACAGGCACGTTTGAATATTTTTCTCCAGGTGGTATATTTGTGATTTTTACCTTTCAAAGAGTTAAATAACCCCTCGGGGTCACTCGTGCAGTTTGCTGCGAGGTAGATAGTTTTTAATGGCAGTAAACCTACCCTTCAACTATAAAAGTCACTTGTCTATCTTGTCTGCCTCTGCAGACCAGCAATAACCTTCAGAGACTTGTGTTGAATTGCAATTTTATGTTGAATGCTTTGACACAGGGTTAAGCAACTAAAAACAATAAAATGTAACAGTTTATTGTGTGCTACGTTTGCTTGATCCCAAATGTACAAGGAAAGCACAAGAGTTTGTTGTTGTAGCAGATACGACTTATGATGTTGCTGTAAAGTATCAGATGTTTCAGTCAGATCCCCAGATCAGAATGCTATTTAACAATCGACCATCTCGTGTATGATGACTTAATTTAACTGAAATATCAGCAAAATAGCTGAATAATTAATTTCCATTCTCGACCATCATCCCGGTTTTGGGTTTTAAAAAGCATTTCATCAATATTAAACAATAATTATTGAATGTGCCACTTGTCAGAAAAAAACAACAAAGCATATATATATATATATATATATATATATATATATGTGTGTGTGTGTGTGTGTGTGTGTGTGTGTGTGTGTGTGTGTGTGTGTGTGTGTGTGTGTGTGTGTGTGTGTGTGTGTGTGTGTGTGTGTGTGTGTGTGTGTGTGTGTGTGTGTGTGTGTGTGTGTGTGTGTGTATATATACATATATTTATATATACACACACACACACACATATATATGTGTATATATTTATATATATATATATATTTATATATATATATATATATATATATATGTATATTTATTTATATATACATTTATTTATATATATAGATATATATGTGTATATATATATATATATATATATATATATATATATATATATATATATATATATATATATATATATATGTGTGTCTATATATATTTATATATATATATATATATATATATATATATATATATATATATATATATATATATATATATTGTTGCGGATTTGCGCCCGCCGGCGTGCGAACGGCCACGTAACTCGAATCGCGGCACGTCGCCCACCGGACGGACAATCCAGTCGTGACCCTCTCGGACGAACGCCGGGAACCAGTCACGGGTGGACCTTTCGGTCTCACCGCGATCGAGCCAATCGGCCCCCGCGTGGGATAGTGTTGCTCGCCAAATTCGACCTACCTAAGTACCCACACGGAGGGTAGACCGGGCGATCGCACCTCGCCGCAGGTCGACTTCGGACACGGGCCACTTAAGCGACCCGTTCCGTACTATCGGGATAACCGAGCGGTGTTATTCGTCGGCCTCGACGGTTCGATTAATTATCGGGCGTCTTAGCCCACGACCAACCCTTTACGTGAAGCAAGATGGGGATTCAATGAAAGAAATGACGAAGCGAAGCGGGAAAACAGTTCAACAATAAGCACATTTATTTCGCGACGAACGGAAAGCACACATATACAATTCCACCAAAAGCACATGTAAAAGAAGAAGACAAAAAGCAAATGCAACAATGCAGATCTATCCGACTACCGGGCACTCGGCAACACTTATACAATTTTACTTCACAGACGGCGCCGACAACACATATTCCCAAAGCAAAAGAAAAGAGAACCACCCTCCAGGACGAGGGGGGTAGGCGGGCCTGGGGCCGAGACCGTGTCGGGCCTACCCGTCTGATGATGAGACGCGAAGTGGCGGTGGTGCCTCAACTCCGCGGGCCTCGCGGACAGTGTCTGGTAGGGGGTGGGAAGGGGGCCCCCTTTTGTCGCACTATCTCAGCGCGGGGGGAAACAGGAGGGGGTTGCTGATGCTCGGGGAAAGGAGGATTTCACAAAATCTCGGGTCCCGCGACGAGCGTCTCCACCACGACCTCGGTCGCGCCGCCGGCCTTTCCCTCCGCAGTTCCCCGAATCCGACGCGAGCACCCCCTCGTCCGCCTTCGCCGCCGCCGCCTCTCCACAGTTCTGTCCTCTTCACTCCGACTCCGCGAACTCCCAACTGCGAACTGCCAACTGCGAACTGCTTCTCCGAACTCCAAAACTCAACTCCCTCCACTTCCAACTCAACTGACTCGACTGACGAACGCAGTCGTTTTTATAAGCCCCGTGGCTTCGCTCTTCCACCCTTGACCCTCTGCCTCCGACCTTTCACCTCGCTCCCCATTGGCCCGAGGAAAAGTGGGCGTGAATGCTTTTTGATCCATGAATTTGCATATAGCGACCGCCCTCCAACGCCCTGGAGGCGGGGCCAAACCGCCCCCCGCTCACCGATTGGACGGAACAAAAGTGGGCGTGAGTCGTTTTTGATCCGTTTTTCTGCGGTAAGTCCGCGATGCTTTTGAACACGCTGCTCGGTGCACGCCCTACACGAGTCCAGCATCGGTGCCCACGAGTGGCGCGAGACGACGGCGACGCGATGGTGGCGAGTTGTGACGGTAAAGGTCGTGGCGGTTGTGGTGAAGCGGCGTTGTGGTTGATGGTTGTTGTTGTGATGGCCGCGTTGTGGTTGGTGGTTGTTGTGTGATGGCTGTTGAGACGTGGTTGGTGGTGGTAATAATGGCGGCTGGTCCAAAATAAAGATAGTAAAAGAAAAACGGCTATCCTGAAGAGTCGCAGCTCGCATAAATGACATTTATTCCCTCGAGACAACGGGTTTGGGCCTAACTACACATATACTTACCGAGATATCTCACCTAAGGGACCTGAATGGTGGTTTGCGAATTTGGTCAACCACAACACTACCCCCTACCCTTTTTGCAGACTCGTCCCGAGTCGTCAAATTTTCGTGTGCCATCATGTGTAGTTTTCCCCTAGTACATTTTACCTACGGATCCCTGAGTGCGACATTCATGGTATTCGTGTCCCCAAAATAAATAACCTGAGGGCTGAGTAACTACCTAAACAAACTCACTCACACGGACGACTTAAATAAAATTGCCGGCGCGAAGACAAACATGCCGGGGGCGCACTCATATTTACAGTACATCTTAACCTTAACTTACAAATTTTACACTAAACCATGGCCCAGGATCACTGAACTCTGCAAAAAGAAAGCAGTTAGCAGGGAGCCAGGCTGCTCACATGCAGTCTCTGGCTCAAACAATGCAGGTGACAGGGAACGTGGCTGGCTGCTCACACGCAGTCCAAGGCCTTCCCTTTTGAACTGAACGCAGTGAACCACAACGGTGCATGGGCTGCACAAACGTAGTCTCCGTGCCAGCTCAAGTGGCACACGCAATGAACACAACGAATGGATGGATGAATGGTTTGAACTGAACGCAGTGAACCACAACGGTGCATGGGCTGCACAACGCAGTCTCCGTGCCAGCTCAAGTGGCACACGCAATGAACACAACGAATGGATGGATGAATGGATGGACGCAAACACGGTGCACGGGCCGCCACTGCAGGCCCGTGTTGTAGCTGCCAACAGGGCAGTTCTTGCAGCTTGCAAACTGTTGCCTTGATCCTGGCGCACATGGAAATGAACAGGGGGGGGGGGGCAAAGCAAAAATTGAACGGGGCTGGTGAACAGGGGCAGTGGGCATGGCATGGCAAAGGCAGCAGGCAAACACAGCCCGCAGAAGAAGGCCGCTGCAGGCAACACAGCCGGCAGACGAACTGGCCGGCACAGGCCTTGAAGAAAAACAGCCAGCAGATGAAGTGGCCGGCACAGGCCTTGAAGCAAAACACGGCCAGCCGATGGCACAGGCCTTGCAGCAAAACAACAGCTGCCGATGAAGTTGGCCGGCCTCCGCCTTGAAGCAAAACACGGCCAGCCGATGAAGTCGGCCAGCCTTTGCCGTTCAGTGGAGGCTGGTGGAGGGAGTGCGGTGGTGCTGGCCACTTGGAAGGCGGGCTCGGACCTACCTACCTGTCTCCCTCCCACCTATCGCCTTTGCCTGTCACTGTACATACCCACTCCCTTAATTTGTCAAACCCAATTTAGCCCCAACTTATTTTTTTGTTGTTTTTATTTTTACTTCCCCACTATAAATCGTCCCCTAACCCCCTTTACTGTCCTTGTTCGGCTAACCTATCCTGTCACCTAGCCTACTCCCAACCCCTACGTTCCCTTCCCGGAGGGGAACAAGGGAGAGCTAGCGTCCTGTGTCGAGGCCCAACGAAGCCTCAGGATGGCCTCCCCAGAGTTCAGCGATCTATAACACAAAGTGGGTCCAGCGGCCCACAACGAGAGCGAGGGGATGGATGGTGCGGAGGGGTACACTTCCTAATCTACCCTATCCATTTAACTGTGAAACTACCCCGGGGCTTTCAACAAGCGCCTCTCGCTTAAACTATTGGTTCTAACAACCCAGATTCCCGTCGCCTGTGTTGGTGTCCTCACAATTTCGGGCCTCGCCCCCCAATTTTCTCTCCGTGCCCTCACACGGTCTCATGGCTGGGACACGTGGCTCCCTTTGGCAGGCACGACCCTCTGCCAATTCCCCAGCTATGGCACCCCCGGACACTACACTGCCTCCGAGCCTACCAGCTCCCTAACACCGGGGAGTGCCCCCCATGGCACCTCCCCTGAAACGCACATGTGGAAGGCTGGCTTCCCAGGCCCCTTTCCGAGGGTCACCCTTGCCCACAACACTGCCCACGCGGCTAATGGCGCCCCGGGCCCCCGCACCAAGCAGGCGCACCCGTGCCCACTACGCTATCCCGGCCCCCCATGGGCCCTTGGCCTACCACGGCCGACTAGCCTGGTGCCCGGGGTACCCACTCAGCGATACTCACCTTTCGCAGCCACGCTCCCAACCCGTCAACAGGGCTTCTGCACCCCTCCAAATGGGTTTCGAGCCTACACTCCCACCAACAACAAAACGACCTCCATTTTTGTTAATTTGACTAACCCAGCTAACTCACTCTACACTGACCCCGGGGTCCCTTGGGCGGGAGTCACTCCTCCCCCCAATCACTCAACGCACCATGCATTCGCCATTCGCTCCACTCACACAGACCCGCTGGCCTCACTCACTCACCAAGCACATGCTTCCACTTCACTCACCAACTCTTCAACACACTCACCGCTGAACTCTGCCATCCTTCTAACTACCTCCCCTAACTAACTCGTGCTCCCACGTCATCCCTTAAACTAGTAGCACGTTCCTTTTAACACTACGTAGCTAAGCTACGTCCCCTCTACACATCCACAAGTCTGTCACTGTCTCCAAATAATCCCATTAATCAATTCCCCAACCTAAATCTCGCTACTATCCCGTGGGCGTGGGTGGGCGTGAGCAAAAGTGGGCGTGAGTCGTTTTTGATCCGTTTTTCTGCGGTAAGTCCGCGATGCTTTTGTCCGGTAAGTCCGCGCCCTACACGAGTCCAGCATCGGTGCCCACGAGTGGCGCGAGACGACGGCGACGCGATGGTGGCGAGTTGTGACGGTAAAGGTCGTGGCGGTTGTGGTGAAGCGGCGTTGTGGTTGATGGTTGTTGTGATGGCCGCGTTGTGGTTGGTGGTTGTTGTGTGAAGGCTGTTGAGACGTGGTTGGTGGTGGTAATAATGGCGGCTGGTCCAAAATAAAGATAGTAAAAGAAAAACGGCTATCCTGAAGAGTCGCAGCCCTCATGAATGACATTTATTCCCTCTAGACAACGGGTTTGGGCCGAACTACACATATACTTACCGAGATATCTCACCTAAGGGACCTGAATGGTGGTTTGCGAATTTGGTCAACCACAACAATATGTATATATATATATATATATATATATATATATATATATATATATATATATATATATATATATATATATATATATATATATATATATGTATATATATATATATATATATATATATATATATATATATATATATATATATATATATATATATATATATATATATATATATATATATATATATATATATATATATTTAGAGAGAGAGAGAGAGAGAGAGAGAGAGAGAGAGAGAGAGAGAGAGAGAGAGAGAGAGAGAGAGAGATATATATATATATATATATATATATATATATATATATATATATATATATATATATATATATATATATATATATATATATATATATATATATATATATATATATATATATAGCCTGGAGCCTGGTGTTGGCACAGTGGTTAGGGCAGTGGTCTGGGATCCAAAAGGTCCTGAGTTCAAGCCCCGTTGGGCCACTGAATTAATACACCAGGGGGTTGACTCAGCCTGTCATCCTTCTGAGGTCGGCGAAATGAGTACCAGTATACTGGGCCGGTGTATACCCCGGTTAAAATAGGTGTACCATATCCCTGTGTTGTAAGAGGCGACCAGGGTTGCGTCAGGAAGGGCATCCGGCGTAAAACATGTGCCAAATCACTATGCGGATCATACGGATGATCCGCTGTGGCGACCCCTAACGGGAGCAGCCGAAAGAAGAAGAAGAGATATAGATATAGCCTGGTGTTGGCGTAGTGGTTAGGGTAGCGGCTTGGGATCCAAAAGGTCCTGAGTTCAAGCCCCGTTGGCCGCTTGAATTAATACACACCAGGAGGTTGACTCAGCCTGTCATCCTTCCGAGGTCGGCGAAGTGAGTTCCAGTATACTGGGCCGGTGTATGCCCCGGATAGAATAGGTGTACCATATACCTGTGTCGTAATAGGTGACCAGGATTGCGTCAGGAAGGGCATCCGGCGTAAAACCTGTGCCAAATCATTATGCGGATCATAACGGATGATCCGCCGTGGCGACCCCTCACGGGAGCAGCCAAAAGAAGAAGAAAGACATACATATATATTATATATGTAGATGTATATATGTGTGTATATATATATATAATTATATATATATATATATATATATATATATATATATATATATATATATATATATGTATATGTATGTATGTATGTGTACATATTGTTGTGGTTGACGGAATTCACAAACCACCATTCAGGTCCCTTAGGTGAGATATCTCGGTAAGTATATGTGTAGTTAGGCCCAAACCCGTTGTCTAGAGGGAATAAATGTCATTCACTCGGGCTGCGACTCTTCAGGATAGCCGTTTTTCTTTTACTATCTTTATTTTGGACCAGCCGCCATTACTACCACCACCAACCACGTCTCAACAGCCATCACACAACAACCACCAACCACAACGCCGCTTCACAACAACCACCAACCACAACGCCGCTTCACAACAACAACCACCAACCACAACGCCGCTTCACAACAACCACCAACCACAACGCCGCTTCGCAACAACAACCACCAACCACAACGCCGCTTCACAACAACCACCAACCACAACGCTGCTTCACAACAACAACCACCAACCACAACGCCGCTTCACAACAACAGCCACGACCTTTACCGTCACAACTCGCCACCATCGCACCCCCACCATTATCGCGCCACTCGTGGGCACCGATACTGGACTCGTGCAGGGCGCGCACCGAGCAGCGTATTCAAAAACATCACGGACTTTCCGCAGAAAACGGATCAAAAACGACTCACGCCCACTTTTGTTCCGTCCAATCGGAGAGCGTGGGCGATTTGGCCCCGCTTCCAGGGTGTTGGAGTGAGGTCGCGATATGCAAATTCATGGATCAAAAAGCATTCACGCCCACTTTTCCTCGGTCCAATGGGGAGCCAGTTAGAGGTGAAGGGTCGGAGGCAAAGGGTCAAGGGTGAAAGAGCGAAGCCACGGGGCTTATATAAACGGCTGCGTTCGTCAGTAAAGACGGTTGTGCGGAGTTCAAGAGAGTCGTCGGTGGAGCTGGAAAGAAGTGGGAGAAGTCAAGAGTGAAGAGTTGGGACGAGCCAAGAGAGGAGACGGAGAGGGCGAGTAGACGGAGCTGTGGAGAGGTGGCGGCGGTGAAGGCGGACGAGGGGGTGCTCGCGTCGGTGCCGGGAGCTGCAGAGGGAGAGGCCAACAACGCGACCGAGGTCGAGGAGGAGACGCTCGCCACGGGACCCGAGACAGGGTGATATCCTCCTTCCCCCGAGCATCAGCAACCCCCTCCTGTTTCCCCCCGCGCTGAGATAGTGCGACAAAGGGGGCCCCTTTCCCACCCCCTACCAGACACTGTCCGCGAGGCCCGCGGAGTTGAGGCACCACCGCCACTTCGCGTCTCATCATCAGACGGGTAGGCCCGACCCGGTCTCGGCCCCAGGCCCGCCTCATCCTTGAGGGTGGTTCTTTTTCTTTTGTTTTGGGTACATGTGTTGTCGGCGCCGTCTGGGAAGTAAAATTGTATAAGTGTTGCCGTGTGCTCAGTAGTCGGATAGATCTGCATTGTTGCATTTGCTTTTTGTGTAATATTGCATTGTCTTCTTCTTTTACATGTGCTTTTGGTGGAATTGTATATGTGTGCTTTCCGTTCATCGCGAAATAAATGTGCTTCATGTTGAACTGTTTTCCCGCTTCGCTTCGTCTTTTCTTTCATTGAATCTCCATCTTGCTTCACGAAAAGGGTTGGTCGTGGGCAAAAACGCCCGATGATTTATCGAACCGTCGAGGCCGACGAATAACACCGCTCGGTTATCCCGATAGTACGGAACGGGTCGCTTAACGTGGCCCGTGTCCGAAGTCGACCTGCGGCGAGGTGCGATCGCCCGGTCTCCCCTCCGTGTGGGTACTTAGGAAGGTCGAATTTGGCGAGCAACCCTATCCCACGCGGGGGCCGATTGGCACGATCGTGGTGAGGCCGAAAGGTCCACCCGTGACTGGTTCCCGGCGTTAGTCCGAGAGGGTCACGACTGGATTGTCCGTCCGGTGGGCGACGTGCCGCGATTCGAGTTACGTGGCCGTCCGCACGCCGGCGGGCGCGAATCCGCAACACTGGTGTCAGGAGTGCGATATAAACTCATCGCCCTCCTCGCGGCACTGGTATCGGAGAACGGGAAAACGGGCTCTCCTGTCTCCGGCTAAATTCACGGGAATCGGTCCAGGGGTGAGAGGAGCGACCCCCGATTCCCTCCAAATTACGAGCGAGCTAAATTAACCCTTTAAGAGAAGCAAGATGGCGTCTCAAGGCGAGCGGGAGCCGGGGGTATTAGAAATGGATGTAGAATGTGTAGAATCCATGGCTCAGGATGAAATCCCCGTGCAGGAAATGTTGATTGTACAGGAAAACGAACTCGCCCAACTGAAGCCAGAGCCCGAAATAGGTGCGGCAGCAGCCGCGGTGTATGACACCTCCCCTCCCCCTCTCCACCAAAACCCCCCGACCCTTGCCGAAACGGCTCACCCAAGCGCACCCGACATGGCCCAGCTATGCGCCATGCTGGCGGCAATGACAAACGAAGTGAAAAACGAAATAAAAGGAATGAACGAAAATATGGATGCGAATACACAACAAAATAAACGAAAAGATGGATACAAACACAAACGAAATGAACAAGCAAATAAACGGAATGGAAGCAAACATGAAGGAGGAAATGAAAGAGCTGCGGGGTGAGACGCAGAACATGGGCCGATGCCTGCAGGCGGGCATGAAGGCCGTGACCAGGGAGATAAAAATGGCGACTCCACGTGTGGGAACGAACGAGCCGGAAGGGGGTGCAACGGCTGTCGGGCCCGCGGTGGAGGCGGGTGAAAGAATAATTCGGGGGACGTGTTGGGCGAGGGTCGTGACGATGACCGAAAGGGAAAAATTAAATGGGGAGACCAAAACGGGTGAGACGAGACACGAGGTGACGACAAAGGAAATAATAATAGTTGAGACAAGGGAAGAGGTGACTGAGTTGGCAGAGACACGGGAGATGGGAACGACAGAGGGAAGACTGCACGATGAAGACGGGGTAAGTGACGCACACACACACACGGAGGTAGTGGAGGATAATGGGGGTGAGCTCGCGGAGCGTGTAGGGACCCAGTGCGAGCAGCTGGATGGCCTCCTCCAGGAACGAGGGGAGGGAGTATGCCCCCTTGAGGCGAGTCACGACCAGGTGAGTTCGGTCGTGCTTTGCGAGGTCGAGGGGAGGAGTGCTGCGAACGGGTGCACGGAGAGCTTGGGCGGTATAGAGGCCCCGGAGACCCTTGTGGGGACACGAATCCCCAGTGTAGTTGTCCCTGTGTGTGTGGTGCAAGGTGTGAGTGCGTCCCCGTGTGTGGAAGCGACCCCGGGTGTGAGTGGTGTGGTGGCGAGTGTGCCGGAGTGTGTGCTTCCCAGCACGCCGCGAGTGAATGGAGCACCACGTGTGAGTGGTATGGTTTATGCAAGGGAGACCGTGTGTGTGAGAGAGCGGTATGTGAGGGAGATGTCGGTTGGCATGCGGGAGCACGCAGCCGCGTCTCCCGGTGTGAATGTAATGGTGAGGTGTGTGAGCGTCGTTACACGCAGGTGTGCGTGGGTGGAATGGAGGCGACGACGGCGACAGAAGATAGAAAGCCGAGTAGCGGCTGTAGTTGTTTCGGGGACCGTGCCGGGTTCACCCAGCAGTGAGCACGAGGTCCGTGCTGTGCAACGCACGAGGCCCCCACGTGCTCGCTTGCGAGAGTGAAGTCCCGGTCCGGAAACGCACGCGGTGGATTTGCCGATCCCGCGGACGGACAAAGTTTAGGCAGGATTATGGATTTGGACCGGACGGGTTCTCCACGCGATCGTGTGTGTTTAGCTCCAACGGGCAAAGCACATGTGTTCGCGTGGGGAACCCCTCGAGACGTGGGGCTTGTGTTTTTTTTTTATTCGCACGGTGACGCCATGGCTGCACGTGGGGTTGGAATCCGGCAGGAGGGGTATTCCTGCCGGATGGTACCGTCCAAGGAGAGACGAGGTACACGTGCAGCTGCATGACGTCACGGGCAGGTGCAAAGTGCGCGAGTTGCCGCGCTGGTGCTGCGCATGAAAAAAAACAAAACAAACAAACAAAAAAAAACCAGCAAGCCTCACTTTCGGGTGCACAGGACTCCTGGGCAAGGGGTGGAAGACCCCCTTACCTGGGCACAGGATGGAAACTAGTCAGGGGGAAGGGTTAGCTTAGATAGACCGACTTCATGGGGCAGGGGTAAGTCCTCATGGAGTCCGTGGAATGGATTTGGTAGAGGGATTTAGTGAGCTTTAGGTTGGGAAATAAAATGATTTATTTGGAGACAGTGACAGACTTGTGAATGTGTAGTGGGGACGTAGCTTAGCTACGTAGTGTTAAAAGGAACGTGCTGTAGTTTAAGGGACGACGTGGGAGCACGAGTTAGTTAGGGGATGCAGATAGAAGGATGGCAGAGTTCAGCGGTGTGCGTGTTGAAGAGTTGTGAGGTGAGTACATGATGAGTGAGTGAGGCCAGCGGGTCTGTGTGAATGGAGCGAATGGGGAATGCATGGTGCGATGAGTGATTGGGGGGAGGAGTGACTCCCGCCCAAGGGACCCCGGGGTCAGTGTAGAGTGAGTTAGGGGGTTAGTCAAATTAACAAATATGGAAGTCGTTTTGTTGTTGGTGGGGAAGTAGGCTCGAAACCCGTTTGGAGGGGTGCAGGAGCCCTGTTGACGGGCTGGGAGCGTGGCTGCGAAAGGTGAGTATCGCTGAGTGGGTACCCCGGGCACCAGGCTAGTCGGCCGTGGTAGGCCAAGGGCCCATGGGGGGCCGGGATAGCGTAGTGGGCACGGGTGCGCCTGCTTGGTGCGGGGGCCCGGGGCGCCATTAGCCGCGTGGGCAGTGTTGTGGGCACGGGTGACCCTCGGAAAGGGGCCTGGGAAGCCAGCCTGCCACGTGTGCGTTTCAGGGGAGGTGCCATGGGGGGCACTCCCCGGTGTTAGGGAGCTGGTAGGCTCGGAGGCAGTGTAGTGCCCGGGGGTTCCATAGCGGGAGATTCGGCAGAGGGTCGTGCCTGCCAAAGGGAGCCACGTGTCCCAGCCATGAGACTGTGTGAGGGCACGGAGAGAAAATTGGCGGGCGAGGCCCGAAATTGTGAGGACACCAACACAGGCGATGGGAATCTGGGTTGTTATAACCAATAGTTTAAGCGAGAGGCGCTTGTTGAAAGCCCCGGGGTAGTTTAACAGTTAATGGTTAGGGTAGATTAGGAAGTGTACCCCTCCGCACCATCCATCCCCTCGCTCTCGTTGTGGGCCGCTGGACCCACTTTGGTTATAGATCGCTGAACTCTGGGGAGGCCATCCTGAGGCTTCGTTGGGCCTCGACACAGGACGTTAGCTCTCCCTTATTCCCCTCCGGGAAGGGAACGTAGGGGTTGGGAGTAGGCTCGGTGACAGGATAGGTTAGCCGAGAGGGTCACGACTGGATTGTCCGTCCGGTGGGCGACGTGCCGCGATTCGAGTACGTGGCCGTCAACACGCCGGCGGGCGCGAATCCGCAACAATATATATTTATGTATATGCATGTATGTATGTATATGTATGTATATATAAGTGTATATGTATGTATATATAAGTGTGTATATATATATAAATATATATATATATATATATATATATATATATATATATATATATATATATATATATATATATATATATATATGTATTGTTATGGATCTGGAAACCATTTGCATTCAACATACAGGTCCCAAAAGTTCGTAATCCCGTTAAGTACATGTGTAGTCAGAACCCTTTCGTTTTGTCTCGTGGGAGAATCAAAAACGTGCGTTGCGACTTCTTTTAGTTAGGTTATTAAATCTTTACCTTCTAAGACCATCCAACAAACAAACCGACAACACCACTGAACAAGCGCTTCACCCGCCCAACTGGCAACTTGCTGTTTCGAGGTAAGATCTTGGTAAAGTACCTTTTTGGCGAGTCTGCACGTGTGGAGTGGGCGGGCTTCCCGGTATAGCCGAAACCCGCCCAGAAACGGTCGACCCATGGAAGCCCCGTCCAATCGGGGCGAACAGTGACGTCAGTTTCACCAAGGCCCCTCCCCGCTGTGGGAGGTCCAGAAAAGTTACGACGCCATCCTCAGCTGAGAGTTCGGTGGAGAGGAGTTTTCACGGTGGTTGGACCAGGGGTTTTCACGGTGGCTGTGAGCAGTCTAGTTCATTTTCACGGTGGCCGTGAGCAGTCTGGTTCATTCTTCATGGTGGCTGTTACGGGGAGAGGAGTTCTGTGGACCCCGACTATTCGCCACGCGAGCTCTGCCACGAGCCACGAGTCCCACACGTGCGACTGTGACCAAACCGATGACTTTTGCGAGTTGCCGCACTACAGAGCATGCTTTCCCTCCGACGAACAGGTACTCACCGAACTCTGACCCCCAACTTGTTTCTCTTCCTGGCTGCGAGGGTCAAATAAAGACTCTGGGGTTTCTTTTCGTGTGTGTGTGTGTGTGTGTGTGTGTGTGTGTGTGTGTGTGTGTGTGTGTGTGTGTGTGTGTGTGTGTGTGTGCCTGTCTTTAAGTAGAACTGAGTAAGTGGTTTTTTTTGCTTATTGTAAATATTTCCCTGCTTGCATATTCGCACCAAGTCTTGCCTTTGTGTTTATTTTACAGTTAATAAATTTATTAGAAATGTGCCCAGTCCATTTCTGTCCCTTCTTACATTGATCCAGCATGGTCCAGGTCTGAGTATAAGTGGTGTTTCATCCCCGGTAATCAGTCTATCATAGCCAGCACGGCTTTGGCAGTTTCCGCTTGGCTGCACCAGAACCGGAGTTGGTCGTCGGTAGTTGGAACCCTTCCGCAGTCGGTAGAGTGACCCGGTTCGAGCAAGACGTGCCGAGCGTGTGGTTTCCCCGGCAGTCGAAATCGCGTAGTTAATTAGGTAAATTGGTTTTCGACAAACAGACCCTACGCTACGCGGTTGAGATATTGGCGTCCATGGTCGGTTCAGCGACCCGCCAGCTCATGGCATTATGTGGAACGACGGCCTATAATTCTGGGGAGTCTGGTGGGAGACGGCGTAACCTCCCCCACCTCGCGGTCGTTCTCGCCACCGACCCCTGGCCCGCAACAAATTGGTGTTCAGGAGCAGGACTCGAACCCCTCTGTCTCCATTAAATATTTTTTTATGGGATTCGGACCAGGAGTGTGCTTGACAACCTCCCCCTTCCCTTCAAGTTCAGAGCAGCAAAATTTTATTCAATTCTCAGTACGGACCATGGCGGACCAAGACAGACTGGTACAGGTGGGTTCGAGATTAACGTTAGAGGAACCCATGGCTCAGGATGACACTTTGCAGGAAGACCCTCCCCTGCAATCAAACCCAGAGGTAGCGTTGAGAGTGGCAGTGGTGGTGTATGAACCCCCCCTGCATCAAAATTTCCCCTCGGAGGACCGAGCGATCCCTGCTGGTTCCGCACACCATCATGGCGGACCGGCTCTGCCAAGACCATTTGACTTGGGCCAGTTGATGGAGATGTTAACAGAAATGAAAGGGGATTTACAAAGCCGAATGCACGCGAATACGCAAACAATGCAAAGAACGAATGCGAATATGAAAGAAATGAGAGGTGAAATGCAAAACATGAAAAACGAAATAAATGGAAATATGCAAAGCATGGGAATGGATTTACAAAACCAACAAAGGAGTGACATGCAAGCGCGAAATGGGAATATGCAAATGCTGAAAGCGGGTCAAGAGGAAATGAAGGCGGAGTTTGTAAAGGTGAAAGGCGAAATGCAGACCATGGATTAGAAAATGGCGCCTGCACGTGGAGGAACGGCCGAGTCAAAGGGGAGTGTGGAGGTTTGTCGGACTGCTGTGGAAACAGGCGAGGTCGAGAGAACGAGCGACGCCGCGTTAATTAAAGGAGAAAACGATAAACTCGGACAGGATTTAGAAATAGTAAAAGAAATGCGGAAATTAAAAGAGGGATTAACAGAGACGCAAAGGGAGATAGAACGAGTAATAGACGAATTAAATAAAGTAAAAGAGGAGCACACACAAGTAGAGCTGGTAGGGGACATTGGGGTTGAGCTTGGGGAATGTGTCGAGACCCAATGCGAGGGCCAGATTAACCTCCCACAGGAACGAGGGGAGACGGTATGCTCCCTCGAGGCAGGCTGTGACGAGGTGAGTCTGGCAAGGCCGTACGAGGTTGAGCGGGTGCATGGTGCAAATGAGCACATGCAGAACTTGGGGGGTATCGAAACCCCGGGATCTTTTGGGCGAACACGAGCCCCCGATGTGAATGTCCCAGAGTGTGTGTTAAAATGTGTGCAGACTGCGAATGACATGACATGTATGAGTGCATGCGTGGAATTGGGACACGAACAGACCCAGACAGGAGACGTTGGTCGTGTAACGGACGGGTTGATTTTGGAGACAGCATCGGCTCCGTGGGACGTTGTGTGCGAGGTTCGTTTCTTATTTTGTGAGCGGCCTAGGCACGCCCGACTCTGGATTCGGAAGCCGGTGCGAAAACGTACCGTGATTGAAATGAGACCATCACGTGGACCGTTAAAATGACGACGAAGTGAATGGTGTGAATTTGGAAAGCACGTGGCCTCATGTGACCACGTGCACGGAGGCCGACGTGATGCACGGAGCGAGTGTCAGGGACGACACAGCCAGTTCCGTCTGCGTAGCAAGCTTTGCAGGGCGGTCCGTGTGCGAGTGACGTCGGCGGAGATTGCGTGGAACGAAGGCCACGTGAGTAGAGCATGCTGGCTCACATGGTGGATGGCTCGGAGGCGAGCGTGTAATGCGATCGATGGGGCGACGTTACGCTCGGATGTATCGCCCAAACGGAAGGGATGTGCAAACTGCAAACTGCCGCCCTGGCGAAGCAAGGTTCGGAGGGCCTTGTTCCGAGTAAATGATTCCCCGCCGGGATGTAGCGAACATCCTCGTGCTTGGGCAAAGGAAAATTAGTTAGTGGGAAGGGTTTAGGGATAGATACACCGGCCTCATGGGGCATGAGCAGTTCTCCATGGGGCCCAGGTGGTATGAGATAGGTGAATTTTAGTTTAGAATTAGAAATGGATTGGAGACATGGACAGACATGGTACGTGTCGTGGGGACATAGCTTAGTAATATAATAAAATGGAACGTGCATTAGAGTGAGGGATGACGGGGAGCACAAATTAGTTAGGGGAACGTAGCTAGTGGAGCGTCAGTGTTGGAGTGAATTGAAAAGAAATACAATGAGTGAATGTGGGTCAGCGGGCCCGAGTGTGAGTGGAGTGAATGTGGAATGCATGGTGCGAAAGAATGATTGGGGGGAGGAGTGAATCCCACCCAAGGGAACCCGGAGTGAGCGTAATGTTAGTTAAATTAACCAAAACGGATGTCGGTTTGTTGTTGGCGTGAACTAAGGCACGAAACCTGTTGAAGGGTGCAGGAGTCTATTGACCGGCTGAGAGCGTGGCTGTGGAAATGTGCGCACTGAGTAAAGGGCCCCTGGGCACCGGAGTAGTCGGCCAGAGTAGGCCATGGGTTCAAGTGACCGAGTTAGTGTAATGGGCATGGGCAGCCCATGGAAACGGGACCCGGAGCACCAAAATGCCACGTGGGCATCGAAGGGGACACTGCCAGGGGCATTCCCCACGTTCATACGGAGTAGGTAGGCTGGGAGACAGCCTCAGCGACCCGGGGGTGCCGTAGTTTGAGTTCGGCAGATGGGTATCCCTGCCAATTGTGCCACGCTGCCCAGCCACAAAATTGTGCAAGGGCATGAGAGAAAATTTGTGGGCCGGGCCCAAATTAATAACGAACACCAACACAGGCGACGGGAATCATGGTTTCGAGAACCGATAGTTTAAAGACACAGGCGTGTTGAAAAGCCCCGGGGATAGATTATTGTTTAATAAATGCTAGGATTGATAGGAAACATGTACCCCTTCACACCATCCATCCCTTCACTGTTCGTAGGCCGCTGGACTCACCTTGGGAAATTGCTGAAATCTGAGGGAGTTATTCTGAGGCTGCATTGGGCGTCAAGGCAGATTCACTGGTCTCTTCCTCAATCCCCTCAAAAAGGATCTTACGGATTGGGGATAGACAGTTTTGACAGGTTAGCCGAACAAGGACAATAAATGGGCGAGGGACACACGTAATTATAAAAAAGTATAAAAAATGTACATAATTTTAACCCACCTGTTGTTTGCTTAGTGCCGGCAATGTAGTTAAGTTGTCCGAGTGAGTCTGTTAGTTTAGTTACGCAACACACTAGGTTATTTATTTTTGGGACATGTATTTCAAATGTCTCACTCTGGGATCCGTAGGTAAAACGTACTTGGGGAAAACCTACACCTGCATGCCACACGAAAATTAACGACTTGGGTCGAGTCTATAAAAGGGGGCAGGCGGGGGGGGGGGTAGTGTTACAGATATGGAAACAATTTGCGTTCAACATACAGGTCTCAAAAGTCAGTTATCCTGTTAAGTACATGTGTAGTCAGATCCTTTTCCTTTTGTCTAGTGGGAGAATCAAAAACGTGCGTTGCGACTTTTTAGTTTGGTTATTAAATCTTTTCCATTGAAGACCATCCAACAAACAAACCGACAACACCACTGAACAAGCGCTTCACCCGCCCGACCGGCGACTCGCTGTTTTGAGGTAAAATCTTGGTGAAGTACCTTTTTGGGCGAGTCCGCACGTGTGGATTGGGCGGGCTTCCCGGTATCGCCGAAACTCCACCCAGAAAGGGCGGACCCATCGAAGCCCCTTCCAATCGTGGTGAACAGTGACATCAGTTTCACCAAGGTCCCTCTCCGCTGAGGGAGGTCCATAAATGTTACTACGCCATCCTCAGCGGAGAGTTCGGTGGAGTTTTCGCGGTGGTTGGAGCAGGAGTTTTCACGGTGGCTGTGAGCAGTCTGGTTCGTTTTCACGGTGGCTGTTACGGAGAGAGGAGTTCTGTGGACCCCGACTATTCGCCACGCGAGCTCTGCCACAAGCTATGAGTCCCACACATGCGACTGCGACCAAACCGACGACCTTTGGCAGGTGCCGCACCACAGAGCATGCTTTCCCTCTGACGACCAGGTACCCAGCAAACTCTGACCCCCAGCTTGTCTGTCTTCACAGCTGCGAGGGTCAAATAAAGACTCTGGGGTTTCTTTTCTTTTTATGTGTGTGTCTGCGTGTGGGCCCGTCTTTAAGTAGAACTGAGTAAGTGGGTTTTTTTGCTTATTGTAAATATTTCCCTGCTTGCATATTTGCGTCAAGTCTTGCCTTTGTCTTTATGTTACTGTTAATAAATTTATTAGAAATGTGCCCAGTCTGTTTCTGTCCCTTCTTACATTGGTCCAGCATGGTCCGGTTCTGAGTATAAGTGGGGTTTCATCCCTGGTAATCGGTCTACCATAGCCGGCACGGCTTTGGCAGTTTCCGCTCGGCTGCACCCGAACCGGAGTTGGTAGTCGGTATATATATATATATATATATATATATATATATATATATATATATATATATATATATATATATATATATATATATATATATATATATATATATATATATATATATATTTCCAGCAGTGTGTGTGTGTGTGTGTATGTGTGTGTGTGTGTGTGTGTGTGTGTGTGTGTGTGTGTGTGTGTGTGTGTGTGTGTGTGTGTGTGTGTGTGTGCGTGCGTGACCTCTGTTTCTCGACAACCACTGGTCCGATGATTGCTGGTATATTGCTGGGGCCCCGTGGATGTGCCTTTTCAAGGTTTGATATTAATCGGACAAGTGCTTCCCAAGTTATGGCCATTTATTTACCAACCAATGAAAGGACATGTTGCTGCGTAGGCCGGTGCGTTGCTGGCTGACGATGACGTCACGTGCCGTGCTGGTTACGATGGGGATCGGTGCCTTAGTTACCGTTACGTAGGAGTGGCAATGGTCAATGGCAGCGAATGTCATGGCAATCAAAGACAGGGAGGTAAACTTGATTTTAATTTGGATTTTAATTAACTCTGTGTGTGTATCACAGCAGTTGCTACTTCAATGCAACTGATAATTCGTGGAATGCATGTGAACATTCCGTACGGGCACGCACCACTTCCGGATGGTGATAACTTAATGTATTCTAATAATTTCTCGATTTCTTATGCACATTTATCGATAAACACAATGCCCCAGTCCAGTCGTCGTTTACGAGAGCGGAGGGAATGGCCTGTGTGGTTGTTTGAAAAAAAAAAAATTGGGGGGGGGGGGGGTTTGCACGTACGGGTATCACCACTGCCGGATGGTGATGACTTAATGTATTTTAATAATTTCTCGATTTCTTATGCGCATTTATAGATAAAACACAATGCCCCAGTCCAGTCGTCGTTTTCGAGACCGAAGGAACGGCCTGTGTGGTTGTTTTTTCTGGCTCACGGTTTGAAAGTTTTTTTTTTTTCTTTACACGTACGGCCACGCACGTATGGGCACGTCCTAGTATATATATATATATATATATATATATATATATATATATATATATATATATAGTACATATATGTACATATATATATATATATATATATATATATATATATATACATATATACATACATATACATATATACAGCTCTGGAAAAAAATAAGAGACCACTCCAAAAAAATTTTTAAATCAGCATCTCTACATGTATGGCAGCCATTCCATTCCAGTGTCTGTTTAATTCCAACACAGGCACACCTCATTCTACTTTGTGAGGTACTGATAAGGTGATCACCTGAACCAAATCTTATTTAACAAGGAAAAGTATAAAAACCACTGCTGTGGTCATCACTATCCTCTTGCAATAGGACCAGCTGGATGGCAAAAACAGTTCTAGTAGTACCTCAAAAGTAATTGGAATCAAAAAAATACTAATTATTGACCATGCCAAAAGAGTTGAAAAGAAAAGCTTTGAGTGAGGAAAAGGGTTCAATTCTGGCTTTACTGGCAGAGGGGTACAGTGAGTGTCACGTTGCTTCCATCCTTAAAATTTCAAAGATGGCGGTTCATAAGAACAAGGTCAAGCAGCAGACATTGGGGACAACAAAGCTACAGACTGGCAGAGGGCGAAAATGACTTTCCACTGACCGGGATGAGCACCAACTCATTCGAATGTCACTCAACAACCGTAGGATGACATCAAATGACCTGCAAAAAGAATGGCAAACGGCAGCTGGGGTGAAGTGCACGGCTCGAAATAAATGCTCTAAATGACAATATTTTTATTCGGAATTTGGGAGAAATGTTGTCAGTAGTTTATAGAATAAAACAAAAAAAAAATTTGCATTAATAACCTTTCCATCGTCTTGCATAACTGTACGCACCACTTTACTGATGATTCCACCATGTCATCACAGCTTCTTATCCTCATAACAGATCGTCTGATGCAGAACTCTGTCAGTGGACAAACAAAAAATCCAAATTTCTTCTCTGAAATGGAATGTTATTTATCTTAAGAAAAGTCTGATGTTCTCAGAATATCTCTTATTGAGGATTATCCTTACTATAATTCACGGAGCGGTGTTTGTGTGTTTGTTTGTTGTGCTACTCCTACAGTTCTGGGCTGATTATATCCAGACTTGCTGCATTGGATCAGAATGACCCCAATTAATGTTTTAGGGTCTTTTTATCTTTTCTGGTGCTCTGGGAGGGTGAGTGGGGGAGGGGGGGTGGGGCGGGGGGGGGGGAAGAGAAAACGCAAATTTTCTATGTGAATGTGTATGGTATAACAACACCTCCAGGTGGGGGAGGGTATTACAAGTCCCCTCCATTTACAGCACAGTTTTCCTGTCCCCATATTTTCCAGTGTACACAGATGAGAATTGCAGCAGCGGCTGCTTGCAGCCTATTCTGATCTCTGCAAAGCATTCAATTCAGTGAATCAGGATGCCCCCTGGAGGATTTTTGGTCTTCGTGGGGTGCCACCAAAACTGATCAATCTGATGTCTGAACTATACTCTGGTACTGAGAGTGCTGTGAGATATGGTGATACCATCTCCGATTTATTACCTTCCCCTATCGAAGATGATCCTTCCCCCCTTCCCCCTTCCCCCTTCCCCTATCCATCTCCGATTTATTACCTTCCCCTATCGAAGATGATCCTTCCCCCCTTCCCCCTTCCCCCTTCCCCTATCCTTCCCCCTTTCATGCCTTTCTGTCTTGTTTGTTTGTATGTTTGTTTGTGTGTCGGATATCTCAAAAAGTTGTGGACAGATCCGGATGAAATTTAGTGGACAGGTTTGGTGTGTGACAAGGACGAACTGATTAGATTTTCGTGAAGATCAGTTTCCGGATCCCGCTACAATCATTTTTTACATGATTTTTCACCATTGAGAGATGGGGCTAAACGATGTATTACACGATGTCTCAAAAAGTTGTTGACGAATTCGGATGAAACTTAGTGGACAGGTTGGGTGTGTGACCATGACAAATTTATTCAATTTTGGTGAAGATCCTAATCCAGTTCCAACATATAATTTTTGAAGTGATTCTTCACCATTGAGAGATGGGGCTCAAAAACGATATATAACATGATATTTCAAAAATGTATTGGGCCAGATATGTTCTCGTGAATGATCCATTACAGGGCAGAGGGATGTGCTCTACCGAGTGCCCTTCTAGTTTCCTGTTGTTACTAGCGTTCTTCAGGGCTGTGTTCTGCCCCCCACACTTTTCAGCACTTGTATGGACTGGATTCTGGGGAGGATGTTGGAGAGATCAAGCTGCAATGGATTGTTTGGGAATGTCAAGATCTCTGAGCTTGATTTCATCAATGATGCAGTCATCTTGGCGAAGACTCTGGATATCCTTTTGGAGGCCATCGAGGTGCTGATTGAGGAGTCGGAGCTGTTTGGATTACATGTTTCCTGGGTCATTACTAAGATCCAGGCTTTCATTGACATCTTGGATGCTGCTATCTTGTCTGTACCTATTTGTGGTGAGGATGTTGAGGTCGCAGAGAGATTCACTTCCCTTGGCAGTGATATTCATGTCTCTGCTGGCTGTGAGTCAGAGGTCAACAGACGTCTGGGTCAGGCCTGGGGAGTCATGGATTCACTGGATCATGGGGTATGGTGCTGCCGGTACCTGTGCGGGAGGATGAAAGTCCGAGTCTTCAGGTCCTTGGTGCTTCCAGTCTTGCTCTACAGATGTGAGACTTGGACTCTGACCACGGATCTGAGACATAGACTTCATTCCTTTGGTACCAAGCCTCTTTGGAGTAACCTTGGCTATCTCTTGTCGGACTTTGTGTCCTGAGTTTGCTGAGAGAGATTCAAATGAGATTTGTTACCTGCATAGTTTGTGAGCATCAGCTGCGGTTGTATGGATGTGTGGCTCGTTATCCTGATGCTGATCCTGCGCACCAGATTCAGTGAGGGAGCCTCGTGAGTGGAGGAGGCCAAAGGGCCAACCACGTGCCTCATTGTTGCAGCAGGTTGATCGGAATCTCAAGGAGATGGGGATGGGCCAGGTATCTGCCTGGGGGATGGCCAGATGGAGGTTCCTGGAGTACTGGCAGAAAGTGGACGCAGCGAAGCGCTGCTCCGGCGCATGCTCCTATACCTGACCCTGATCTAACCTTTTTTAGCCACCTGTTTTCAAACTTGAATCGCTGGAGGTTGAATCACTTGCCTTATCGAGGTTGAATCACTTACCTCACCATCATTCAATATTTGTTCTGGACAGACCAAGTTTCATGGTTGTTCCTGTGAGACAGACACCATATTGGCACCCTTACAGGGCCAAGTCAATCGTTTCAGATGCTCAGCTCCACATAACATCAAGGTAGTTCAAGCCCTTGCCTCTCCCTTGGTATTTCTTGATGTGATCAAAACTCAGACCTTGAAGAAAACAAAAGAGGATGCTGAGACATAGGGCCTTTTTTATTGTCTCATTCTCCCCTTTTTTTACAAACCTTATTTTTTATTTATCCATAATCCACCTGCAACTGGTCATGTTCATTTGAATACGCTAACTATCAAACCAACTGTGGAATCACCTCCCCGAGACAGCACAAGACCACTATTCCCTCCAGGGCTTTAAGGTGACAGTATTCTGCCATCTCCTGTCATCTTCCATCACAAGATACCTGAGATATTCACTCTGTCTCTCAAGCCTTCCCACTCCCATTCCTTTTTGTTTATCTGTTTTTATGATGGTCTGATTCAAATCTTTTTCTATATGTGCTTGTTATGTGTCTGCCTGTTCCCCACCTCCCTCTGGCAGTATGATATCCCTATTTTTAGATATCCCTATTGATATCCCTATCCTGCTATCTTGCTGTTTTACTTTCCAAGACCTTGTACACAGGAAAATACCATGTTTGCTTTAAATATAGACCAACGACTAACCTATACTCCTTTGTCCCAATTTTCTATGGTCTGGGGAACAATATTGTGGCTTCTGCTTGATCTTGATCCTTTTTTTCCATCATTTAAGATGCGAGCTCACCTGCTGTCATACCCGAAATTAAGTTCTGATTTCTTTTTTTTCCTTCTTCATAGCTTCATTTGATTGTCAGTCTCATTTGCTTGCTTGGCCTTCCCACTGTATGTATTCCCCTCTGCCTTCTGTTGACCAATTGAGCACAGACATCCCCATTAATAAAAAAAAATACATCAACAGACATGATTTAATTGTACGTGTGATGAAGGCCACTCTTTGGTTTAAACATTGTATTTTTGAGCCGTTTTGACATTTCATCAAATTGATTTTGCCTTTGCATTTTCCATTCCCTAGTTTTTCGATCCCGCTGTGACGGTATATTTGCCCAAATGCAAGTTGTTGTTGTCCCTTTTTCTCATCCACGTTTTTTTACATTCCATAATTTAACCTGTGAAATCTCAGTGGAGAGAATATAAAATCCCCATTTGTGATTAGCAATGGGAGATTAAATTAGCGAGGATTGCAAGGATAGTTCTCATTGCCTTCATGTTGAAGAAGGCCAAATCTTATTGTTTCAGAGGCACATATACAAAAGAGAAAAGTTTCCGCTTGTAGTTGGTGGCATGGAGGTTAAAGAAGTAGTTGACTGAGGCATAGTTAGTGATTCAGGTACCATGAGTGATGTCGCTGTCTGTGGCCTTTAACTTTGTGTATGCAAGCAATTTCAATTCATGCCTCAGTCTCTCGAGGGATAGGCGGGAGAGAAGATAATCATCAGAAGAAGTTGATTTATAGACATTGATTACCCTGAACTCATCCATCCTTAGGATTTTCCATTAAATGTCCTCTCTTCAAATTGCTGATTTCATCAGCATGGTGATGCCCTGGTAGCAGTTGCCATGCCGCTAACTCGTCGCAACAGTCAAATTATAGTTATTAGTTTCCCTTATGTTTATCTCTTACATTTTTATCATATGAAGGTTCGTGTGAAAGCTGCCATCATTTTTCCTGTTCAAAAAAAAAAATGTTTGGGTGTGGAGTGGCATGTTATTCTTGATCAACGCCCTGTTCTAAAGGCCACAATTGCAATTTGCTTTCATTAATTTTTTTGGAGTAATGTGACATGTTCAAAGCCAAAGAACAGCAACTATGGAAGCGTGCAATTTCTTCTGAAAAACAAAAAAAAAATCACACGTTCGGAGAAGTTAGAGGCATAAATGTGCAGGCTGCGATTTGGTCTTTTCAAAAACGTCCAAACTTCATAATGTGTCCGATTTTGAAGGCCATTGTTTTTTTTTTTTCTGGATGATGATCACAATAGTCAATGTTATTTCCTCAAACAACTGTTCATAAAAGCTGAAAGACTTTCCTCTTGCTCTGAAGCCCTTCAATGACCACCTCAACTTCACATTTTAGCAAAGGTCTGCTAAACATATTGGGAATGAGCATTATGAACAGTGACAAATGTCAGATTAATTTATTCATCTCTCTTTGCTTGGCCTGCAGGATGGAATTTTAAATCCACACGCAGCCTCTTGTACGTGTGCCGCTTGCTGTGATGACATGACCCTGGTAAGTGGCACGTTTTTGTCCACAGGAAAGTAAGGCAAGATGAATCTTAGTCACTCTATAGCATGGACGAAATCACTTGGTCGTAATTTTGTTTAAAGGATTTCAGGTTCCCAATTTTTTTTTAAACTCAATTGCAAGGGAAATGTTGAAAAACAACCTGCTGATTTGAGGATAAATCAGGATTCTTCTTGATGATCAAAGCTCTTCAAATAGAGGTCTAATTTTCTTTTTGCATTGTTCAAATAACCAGTCATTATTTATACTAATGGAGTTTTTTTTTGTCATACACAGTGGTCGTCTCATGTGATTCCCCACTGTTGTTGACTGGGCTGTTGGGCTGTGTTGGCCAATTGGCGTTATTAAACAAGAAAAGTATTTCCGCCAGGTTAAACACATTTCGCTAACTCTTATAATGAGCTTGCCAAGATATATTACATGGAAAAAGAGATGTTAAGATCCACCAGGAAAAGGTGTTCACGCAACTGTTCCTGAGATTTTCACTTTTGTTCTCAATGTCCTCACATTTGTAAAGTGATGGATTTAGAAAGCAACATTGTTTTCACGTCCTGTCTGAACTATTCATTGATTAAGACTTTTAATTTCCGAATGGAAGAGCTGCTCTTCTTATTCTTCTTCTCCTTCTCCTCCTCCTCCTCCTCCTCCTCCTTCTGCTTCTTCTTCTTCGTATTATTATTACAAGAAGGGGTACCTGGCGAAAAATTTACCTTCACCTTTAAAAAGTTTTGAAATAGCTGCTTTTCTCGTATCTTTTTCTCACCTGTGTCGCAAGTCGAGCAAAAGGCAGTGTGTAACCAGATATACTGTTTGATATAGCGATATATTATTGTTATATGAATAAAAAGGAAATGTTGAAAACAAAAGCATTGAATATAGCAAGCGTTTTCTGAAATTAATCGATATGAGACATGGGATTGAACGAGACTCACCATTTTTATAAGTGAAGAAGATGAAGGAGGAAGAGTTTTTGTTTTAAATGAAATTGAAACCGACCCATCTATCCTTACCTCGGTCAACGATATCATCCTGATTGCAGAGTGGGCTTGATTGGTGGTATCCTCTTTCTATGAATTGTTGCCGGCAAGATGCAGGGACAGATGCAGGCACACCGAGACCGAGCTCCTTTTATATTTTAGATTACTGTGGCCGATTTTTGTTGATCTAATAGCACCTAAATGCTTTGGGCTATCAAGACCAAATTTTGTCTGAAGATAGATACTGGTCTGAAATTGTGCACATGGGTGTATGATTTTTCCATTTATTTTATTGGAACTTTTTGAAAGCGAGGTTTAGCAGACCCTTTCTCTTGTTAATGTGTTTCAGGGAAAACCATACATTCAGTCAATGTGAAGTTTTATGGTGGCCTTTCTGTCTTCTACTGTCTCCTCTCTTGCCTTCCCCCTCCCTCCCACCCCCCGCTCTGTCTGAGATATGTCCCCCCCCACCCCCTCTAATGTACACAATGAACAGGGACGCAGACCCTGAAGTGGGAACAATAGGTTTAATCCGGACACGGGCACAGCACAGACAGCACAGCACAGCACAGCACCACATCCCAACATGGGTGGGTCACGTGACACCCCTTAACCACACCCATGTATGCATTATCATAAACTACTGATAAATCTCATTCTCCCCCCCCCCCCTTTAACAAATTAAGACACTCAGGAGGCTTACAGACACAAGCTAATGTTCTAAGGGCGAGTGGACGTCTGCCCTTGCTTGCAACTGCTGTGGGCTTCTCAATAGGGGTAGAGGGTTAGAAAGGAGTCCAGGTACATTGATGGGTGAAAAGCTTTCATGAGGAAACACCTCAGGTTCAAACGCAGGTGCTGTTGATACAGGAGTGGGTAACAAAGACACTTGAGCCGGTTCAATGTTTGGCTCCCCATGACGAAACCTGAGTTGGTCAACATGTTTACGTATGCATCTACCATCACACAACTTCACAAGAAACATCATTTCACCAATGTTGTCGATAATGTTGCTTGATAACCACTTGGTTCCACATCCGGAGTTCAATACGTGTACAAGATCATTGATCTGGAAGTTGTGGTTTACAGACGTTTGGTCGTGATTACGTTTCTGTGGAGACTTGTTATTCTCATCCTCGACCGTTATGTCCGGGTGCACTAATGATAACCGTGTTGTTAATTTATGACCCATCAGAAGCTTGGCAGGTGAGTGACCGGTGGTTTGATGTGGTCTGGTGTGGTAGTTGAGCAACACACGTGCTAGACGAGATCGAATGGAGCCTTCCTTGACGTGGCTTAGACCATTCTTGATGATCTGAACAGCACTTTCGGCTTGATGATTGCTAGCAGGTTTGTAGGGGGCAGATGTGTCGTGCTTAATGCCATTCATTTTGCAAAAGTTCTGAATCTCTGAATTAGTAAATGACGGTCTATTATCTGATACAATGGAGTTTGGAAGACCATGCTGTGTGAACATGGTACGTAGAGCTTCAATTGTTACAGCAGAGGATGAGGATGGCACCACGAGAGCTTCAATCCATTTGGATTGGGCATCAACTACGACAAGGAAAAGCTTCCCTTGAAATGGACGAGCATGGTCGATGTGGTCTGAACCATGGTTTTGATGGCCACAACCACATGGCCAATGGAGACTGTGGCAGTGTCTTGGCATGGGTTTGACAAGTGTAACCATGGTGTGCACTAGACTCAATGTCGCTGTCCAAACCAGGCCACCAAACATGGGCTCGGGCAATAGCCTCCATGGTGACTATGCCTGGATGAGCATTGTGGAGTTCACTGATGATATTCCTGTGGAGTTTAGGTGGAATTATCACTTGGCTTCCCCAAAGCAGGCAGTCTGCATCAATAGAGAGCCCATCCTCCCAGATGAGGTACGGTTTCACCCCTTCCGGTGGTGATGCCCAATTACCTGACATAACACAGCGTTTAAGTTGGTGATAGATCTGGATTGCTCTTGGTGGCACAACTAATCTGCTTAGCGGTTCCGGGCGCCTCATCGTGAAAGATGTTAGCCATGAGATGAATGATATTGTCACATTGTGGCTGTTCTGGGATGGTTATGGGAAGCGGCAAGCGACTGAGTGCATCAGCACAGTACATCTCCTTACCTGGGCCGTAAACCAATATTCATAACCGGCAAAGGTCAACGCCCAACGTTGTGCACGACCAGACGATGTTGGCAGAATGGCTCTGTTTTCTCCCAGGAGACCTAACAAGTGTTTGTGATCAGTCTCAATGGTAATATGTCTTCCAAAGACATATTGGTGCATCTTTGAGGTGCCCCAGACACACGCTAATGCCTCTCGTTCTACTTGAGCATTGCGACGTTCAGTGTCAGATTGAGTTCATGATGCATACGCAACAGGTTGGTGATGCCATCTGAAGAGCTATCACATCTGAGTACAAGTTCCTTGGATGGGTCGTAATGGACAAGTAACGGCGAGGATAACCGCATGGTTTTAGCAGCCTTGAATGCTCTTGTCTGGAAATGGGAAGCTGCCCAAACAACACCTTTCCTGAGGAGAAGATGCAGAGGCTCGACGGTTGTGCTTTGTTGAAGCAGGAAATTACCAAATTAGGTCAACATACCCAGGAATGCACAAAGTTCTGAAATGTTTTGTGGCCTTGGTGCATTTGCAATGGCTTCAACTCGGAGAGGACAGAATTATCACTCGGCTACCCTAAATTGCTCGGAGAGGACAGAATGCCTTGAGAGGAGATTTGATGACCCAGGTATTCAACTTTAAGTGCCAGAAAGGTACACTTCTCATGCCTTAGGCATAACCTAGCTTGTGACAGCCGATTGAGGACTTTGTTCAGGTTCTCAAGGTGTTTATGTTGTGACCATCCAGTCACTAGTATGTTGTCCTGGAACAGGACTGTCTTTGGTACAGTTTTCAATAATGTCTCCATCTCACGTTGGAAGATTGGTGCAGCAGAGCGTATGCCAAATGGGAATCTGTTGTACATGTAGAGTCCTCGATGAGTGTTGATGCATGTATCGGGCTTGGAATCATCATCCAGTTCCATTTGAGCAGAGGCATTGGTCAAGTCAAGCTTAATGAATGTCTGGCCACCCATGAGAGTGGTGAACATATCCTCTGCTTTGGGCAAAGGGTAGCCACCCAGCTTTGAATAGCGGTTGATTGTCGTTTTGTAGACCCCACAGATTCGTACTGTTCCATCTGTTTTGAGTATTGGAACGATAGGTGCCGCCCAGTTGGAGTACTCGTCTGGTGAGATGATGCCTTCACTCTGCAGGCGGTCAAGCTCACATTCGATCATTGATCGCGTCATGTCGGGCACAGGTCTAGCTTTATGGAACAATGGCTGAGCATCTGCAGAAACATGAATCCTCACTTTGGGCCCTGCAAAGGTGCCAACACCATCGCTGAACAGGCCAGGGTACTTGTTGAGCACGGTGTCGTGTCCAGCAGAGTTGGAGACTCTGTTTACGTCACTCCAATTAAGTCTGATTATTCGTAACCAATCTCGGCCGAAGAGGGGTGGTCCTTCTCCACGCACTATCAGTAGTGGTAGGACATGAGTGCTGTTTCCATATCCTACAGTTATGTTAGCTGAGCCAACTATAGGAATCACCTCCTTGGTGTATGTTCTTAAGTCAGTCGATACAGGCCAGAGTACATAACAGGAGCCTTTCTTGGAAGGTAAGTGGAGGTGAACTTGTTCTCACTCATAATTGATCTGGAAGCGCCAGTAGCAACTACCATCCTCACCAGGACATTATCGATTGTTACATCAACTATAATTGGAGCATCTGAGCTCTTTGTTCCAACAGAGAAAACCTCATAAAGTTCCTCACTTGACTCTCGGCTGCAGGCTGTGCTCTGTGACCTTTCGTCCACTATATCAGTTTTTACGCCAATGTTAGAAGCAGGAGACAAGTTCTTCGACTTGGATCGAGAACGATGACACTTCAAGTGTCCCCACTTACCACAGTTGTCACAGGTATATAATTCCTGTACCGACATTGGAAAGCTTGATGATTACCACCACAACGCCAACAAGTTAATCCAACCTTCCAGGGAGATTCAGAAATGTCAGGAGGTGGAGGTGAATTTGGTGGCTTTCTAAAAAACACTTTTGTTTGTAGCCAAAGGTTACCTTGTTAACCAATGGGTCCTGCTGGATAACTTTTGACTTGTTAGAGATCACACACAGGCTCTCGGCAGTTTGCGTACATGCAGTGGCTATTTCCATGACTTTAGCCAAATTAGGGTCGGATTCAGTTCGGAGTTTCCGCAGAATTGAGTCATCATTGACGCCTATTATAAAGAACTCATGTAACATCTCTTCGAGTTTATCTGTAAACTCGCAATGTTCGGCGAGTCGGCGTAAATCAGCCACAAACTCGGATGCTGACTGACCATCTTGACAATGGTGGGTATAAAATTTATATCTCGAGACGATCTTTCCCGGATTAGGGTGATAATGTCTTTTCATGAGACTGACGAGCTCTTCATACAACTTGTCAGAAGGTTTAGCTGGGGAAAGAAGATCTTTTATGAGACTGTACGTCGGGGCAGCGCATACGATCAGTAATACAGCTCCTCGCCTTTCAGCGTCCTCATCGGTATCCATTTTGTTTGCCACATAGTACTGCTTCAGACGATCGGTATCGTCTTCCCAATCACCCCCCACTGTGTATTCACACAATATGCCGATGCATGATGACATCGTCTTTGCCACTGTAATGTACTCAATGAACAGGGACGCAGACTCCGAAGTGGCAACAATAGGTTTAATCTGAACCCGGGCACAGCACAGCACCGCATCCCAACATGGGCAGGTCATGCGACTCTCCTAAACCACACCCTGGTGCACCCATGTATGTATGCATTAAGACAAACTTCTGATACATCACACACCCACCCCCCTCCTTATATTTCCACAGGGTGCTCAAGGTCTGCCAGCAACCTCCTTCTGTTAAGGGGCCGTCACACCTTGATGATTTAGCCAGCATATGCCGATTTATGAAAAATTTGTCTAAAACGCTGGCACACATCGAATACCTGATGGGTACGTTATGTATACGTCAGGTACATGCTGAAAAACACTACCATAGGTCGTATTACGTTGGTTTAAAACTTACTTTTTGGTTGTCCAAAAAATTTTGCATGCTTGAAATTTTACGACGTACTCGGCGCTTGGCTCACACGTTCCGCTACGCTGGCCATAAGTTGTAGGCACGTTATGCGATCGTTGACACACGTTACTTGTATGTTACTCATAAGTCGAAACACGTAGAGGTAACATTCGCGTACCCGAAACTTATTTCTAACCTATGAGTAACGTTTTGTAAGCACGCGACACGAACGTTGTTCACACTTCGCAACACGCGACTTGAAAGTTCCTCATACGTCAAAACACATCAAAGTAATGTTTAGGGTACCCATGATTTATTTATAACCTATGAATAACGTGCTTGGGAATTATTACGCGATGCATACGCTCGACTATCGTTGGGCATAGGTTGTGGACAACTAAAACACAATAAACAATCGTTGGTATAACTTATCTATAAGTTATCGAAGCGTTCTGTGTTCATTACTAGTACATTATGCATTTGTCAAAGTCGTTTTTAATACTTTAAAAAGTAAAACAAAGAAATATTTAATCGTGGGAATGAGGAAAAAAAATTAGCCGAAAAGAACATCGAACAATGGTGCAAAGTAGTCTCCTATTCGTGGACGATAAGAGGATCCATCATCACCCACACCATCCCCATCACGCTCACATACTACTACTGACATAGACATACTACTACTACCAATGCTACTACTACAACTACTACTACTATTACTACTGTCACGCACACCAACTACTGCTAATAGTATTACTACTACTGATACTACTGGCATTGACATCTACTCAACATGGAATCTGGAACAATGATGGGTTCCTCTTGTGAAGCCCATTTGTATATACCAATTCCCCTTCACGCTGCCAATACGCCATTACACGGTAGATGTAAGTTAGAAACACGTTCAGCAAGTGCTGTGGTCGTCCGGAAGACGTCAATCTAATTCGTCTGCATACGACAATGTGCGTTTTAGATGCGTTACACATAGGTTCATAGCATGTTACTCAAAGGTTAGAAGCACGTTATACTTAGGTTCAAAGCATGCTACACATAGGTTAAACGCACGTTACTCATAGGTTCATAGCACGCTAGTCATTGGTTCAAGGCAAGTTATAAATAGGTTCAATGCACGTTACTCATAGGTTTCAAGCACGCTACTCATAGGTTAAAAGGTCGTTACCCATTGGTTGAAAATTAGGTTGCGGGTATGTTAAATATTACCTTGACGTGTTTCGACTTATGAGTAACCTACAAGTAACGTGTGTCCGTCGTGTGTAAACGATCGCGGAGCGTGCCAGGAATATATGACAATGCATGCGGAACGCGTTAGCCATACACCGAGTAAGTCGTAAAATTTTCAGCATTCTTTAACTTTCACGACGTATTACACGTACCACGTAATATGACAGCGTACTTCATTGTTTTCCAGCCTACTCTTAACGTATACACAACTTACCTATACCGTATTTGACGTGCGCCTAGCGTTTTAGACACATTTTTCATAGGTCGGCATACGCTGGCAAAATCGTCAAGGTGTGACTGCGATGTTGACACTTCAAATTCTCAGGCGGTTACGATTTAAATCAGCGTCTGGCAGGTTCTTAACAGGCTACGCCACGAGTTCGCCAGCGATACGTTTAGCGCGCTATGCGTAAGTCAAACTATCATTGGGCATAGGTTGTGAACGCTGACAACAGGCTAAACATTCGTTGGTAAAAGTTATCATTAACACAACGAAATGTTCTGTGCCCGTTACTAATATGTTATGCATACGACCAACACGTTATGAATACGCCCAAAACTTAAAAAAAAAAAAACATCAAAATTTCAGCGTACGCCAACGTTTTACATACATTTTTATATGTTGCCATTGCTGGTTAAAACGTCAAGGTGTGACAGGGCCCTTAAAAGTACCAAAATCACGAATCACTGCTCACCTTCACTCTTTAATTCTTCTTTTTTCCCGCCTTTGGAACAAACTTCCACACTCTCTTCAATCCCACTCTTCCTTCCAGGTCTTCAAAACCGCTGTTCACCACCTTCTCTTATCTTCCCCCATCCAAAACCTCGATCTTTTCTACCCCCGCTAATCCACCCCAAACCCACCTCCTTCAAATTCCCTGCTTTCCTTCCTGAAAGTTCCTTTCGTGTAAGGACCTGAAAGTCCTTGTCGTGTCCATCTTGTTTACCCTGTGTACCCCACCCCATCCCTCTCCCTTCCCCAGATCTCCTCATGTGTCTGTACTACACTGTTTTTTCCTTCCCTCTCCCACCCCTCTTGTCTCCTGTTCCCCTTGTTGTACGTTCTGTTTGTTAGCTCTCATAGGAGCCTCGACGGTGTATACAACAACAACAAAAAAGTAGGTCACAATGTGTTCCCCGAATAAGCCCGTTTTAAATTAGAACGATCAGTATTAAATGTAATTTCTTAATGTAAACTGTTTATTTCACTTGTAGGTAAAGATACTCCTCGGTGTGTCCTCGAAACCTTTTTACAAACTTTGGCATGCTGACATATTTAAGGCCTGACAAACCCTTTGACTTGTACTTGTTGTTAACTTACAAGTTCACGATGACATCATTTGACCTATTTCGTCCCATTTCTTACCCTTTAATATGCTAATACACCCTGATATCCACCAAAATGGATACAAAAGCAGATTTGGAGTTTGAAATGGAAAGCCATTTTTATTGCAGCAAAAATGCCCGAGTCATATTTTTGGGCTGTTTGTTTTTTCGTCCGTGCATAGCAGATCTTCGTTACCATGATAACTTGTGAACCACTCAAGGTATTTTGACCAAACCTCATACAATTATGCACTATGATTCAAAGATGAATGATTAGATTTTGGGTTCAAAAGGTCAAATGTCGATGGTCACAAGACCTCTTATTGAATATATATTTTTTTTATCTCATAACTTGTGATCCACAGAATGGTTTTCAACCAAACTTGGCACAAGTATGGATTGCAATACAAAGCTTAACTGATTCAATTTTTGGTTCAACAGGTGAAAAGTCATGTGCCCTTTGAAAACATTTTGCAGATCACAACTTGAGTTAGAAGCATCTGATGTTTGCTCTCTTCTACTTATCTCTCAAACTCTCATGTGACCTTTCATTAAGATCAAGTGTAACAGTGGGTTGACGTCTACCCCATGCAGAGGCATATCCATTAACCAATAAAAAAATACATTGAAACAAAATATATATTAGATAGTTTTTTCATGATGGAAACTTACAATGGAGTTTGACACTTGTATTTTTATGTTAATATGAAAAATTCACAGTTGATGTGAATACAAGATCTTGAACATTATTGGTGCACAGTGCAATGCATATGTCTGCTCACTGCTTGGGTTATTTTTCCATCATAAAGATTGGCTGTAGTGGTGTGTGCTTTCTTCCTTATGCGATCCTTTACTGCTTGGTGTGTTTGGCTGGCAGAGTGGGCCTATCAAGCTCTTTGTCCCTTACAAGAGGAGAAAAAAGGACCATGAGCTCAACTGCCACTCGATGTTCAAAAAAGAAGAGACAAAAAGCATTTCTCTCTTGCCAAGCACGTCCAACACAGCTTGTACGTCTCTTCCCCCCACACACACCCCCACCCCAATGTCAAATGGCATGGCTCGGGGTGTTTTGCATGCAACACATCTTGGCATACAGGGTGTTTATAAAGTCCTTGTGCAACTCTAAATTTAATAGCTTTGGATGTGCACATGTTTGAAGAGAAGGTCGACTTGTTCAAATTGGGCATATTAAATTGATCGACGTGTTCAGAACTGTGAACGGTTTATGAAAGCCTTAATCCTCAAAGTTTTTACTCGATACAGTTCAAATTTTTAGGCTTCAACATAATGATACATCATTCAATCTGATCTTCAAACTTGTTGAAAACATTCTCCAGGTGCCGCTGAGTAATTCTATGAATTGTATTTGTGATCGTAGCCTGAAGTTTACCTAAAGCATGTAGTTTTGCTGAGTAAACAACAGTTTTACATAGCCCCATTAAAAATATTCCTCTGGGGATGGGTAAAGAGAGAATGGCAAAGAGAGTGGATAGTTTGAGGGAGCAAGGTAGGAAGAAAAAAGTTCGAATGCAGTTGAGATGGGAGAATTGTGTGAGGAGGGATATCGGTAAGGTGGGGGTGGTTGGAGAGTGGAGAGAGTTGGCTGAGGACAGAGGGCATTGGAGGAGTATCATGGTCAAGGCAGGGCAGAAGCTTGGTGCCATCGGCATATGGGGACAGGTCAAGCAACCGAGGTGGCCATCAATTTGTCCACGTCTACTGATCCACTTGAATGGGAAGACATCATTCAAGAACTGTCGCACATTTGAAGCATAGTGGCAGGGAGCACCGCTTTGCTGAAAGCTGTTATATGAAAGATTTAATTGTGGTATTCCAAGGATAAAGAAGTTCTGCAACAATGCAAAGTAACATTCACCATTGACTGTTGCTTCTTTCAAAAAGAAAGGACTAATGATGCGTGCCTTCCAAAGAGCACACCAGGCATTGGTTTTTGGTGAATCTCTTTTGTGTTGCCTTACTTCCTGAGGTTTTTCTATCCTCCAAATACGGTAATTGTGGTGGTTGACTTTGCCACCGATTATGGAATGTCTCATCAGAAAATATCACCTCATCAAGAAACCAATGGAAATTTTGAGTTTTTGGTTTGAATTGATGACAGAAATTTAACCTTGCATGGTAGTGCTCTTCCTGCCACATTTAATCTACCTGAATCTTCAAAGCATGTTCCTGCATTTTCGCTTTGACAATTTTGTGCACTTTTTATTGTGGTCTATTCAGATCAACAGATGCACATTCAAATGACCTCTGTGGACCCCTTTCAAGTGCTTCCTGGATGATGGTCACAGTCTCCTTGCTGATTCAAGGCCTCTGAGATTGGCGTTTGTCATTCACTAACTCAGTTTGTATAAACTCTTTCATCCAATTGTTAATCAAGTTCCTGTGAGGTGCATCTTTCCTGTAATAAGCAGTGAAGTTATGGACTTCTGTTCTGCTAGCCATTACACACAGTTAAACTTTTCAACTCCAGTATATACTGCTGCCATTTCAAATCAGTTTCAGCATCGAAAATGAAAAAAAAAACATAAACAGAACATTAACAAGAAAACAAGAAAAAGAGCGATCAGAGATTGCAGACACTCGCCAGGACTTTTGTGTGATGTGTTGTGTGGTGTTTGTGTAGTTTTGTGCACTGGTGTGTTACGTAATTAATAAGAGACATAATTAGAACTGCCACTTTATAAATGCTGACAGTGATGACTGGTTCAGCAATTTCAGAAAAGATTTTTGAAGGTAAAAAAAAAACAAAAAAACAATATGGCTGCCGAATCACTTGACTGACGACGTCATCAAAAATATTTTTGTGGACACTTTTATCCATAGATGACCTTCAAAAATTTTCATCCTGATTGGATGAAGCGTTCTACAAATGCCATTATGAAGTCATAACGAAAGCACCGATGATGTCATAAAAAGTCACACTCATTCCCCTCGAGGAGTACTTTCTGTGTGCCAAGTTTCAATTTTTTCCTTGCTACATTTTCAGAGATGCAGAGATCCAAAGTTTTTCCTTTCTTCCAATTTGGCTGCCGCACCACGTGACCTATGACATCATTATCATTACAAGATTCGACATGAGTCGGCGCACCAATGGTGAAAAATTCGTCTCAATCTGAAGAGGTTACGGAGAAAAACTCAAAAATTCTGTGCGGACAAACAAAGAAACAGACAAACAAACAAGGAGACATCGTGCAGTGCACGATATTTGCAAAATCCATAAAACAAATTTGACCTCAAAAATAATTGGTGGTTGAATTCATTGACCAAATATGCAACTCATCTTCAAATTTCAAGTGAATCGGATGAAAATTGAGGGTTTTAGAAATACCGCCTTAGTTGTTGACCTTGGGCCAACATGTTGACCTTTTGGTCTACTCTACCAGTCAAAAGTTTGAGAACACCCCCATTTTTCCTGTTTTTACTGAAATTTAAGCAGTTTAATGTGTAAATGTACTCTGAAATTAAAGCATCGAACAAATAAACAATTGCAGATAAAAAAAAAGAAATCATGGAATCGTTTTGTTGAACAAAATTTAATCTAAAATTTTGACTCATTCAAGTAGCCACCTTTTGCAGATATAACAGCCGAACATACTTGTGGCATTCTTTCTACAATGGAAATCAAATATTGTTCGGAAAGTTCTTCCCAACACTGTTGCAGAAGTTCCCACAAATGTGTTGCACTTGTAGGTTGCTTTGCTTTCACCGTTTTTTTTTTTGTATACCTTGTCGAGGCTCGTATGAGAGCGAACACACAGCATACAGCAAGGGGGGGGCATGAGATAAGAGGGGCGGGAGTGGGAAGGACAAAACAGTGGGGAACAGAGACATTATGAGTTCTGTCGAAGGGAGAGGGATGGGGCGGGGAACATGGGGACATTACAAGATGGACATTACAGGGACTTTCAGGAAGGAAAGCAGGGAATTGAAGGAGGTGGGCTTGGGTGGATTATCGGGGGTAGAAAAGATTGAGGATTTGGATGGGGTGGTAAACAGCTGTTTTGAAGGCCTGGAGGCGAGCAGTGATTGGTGATTTTGATAGTTTCACCAGAAGGGGGGTTCTTGGCGGACCTTGAGCGCCCTGCGGAAATGTGGTGGGGACAAATCGCAGAGAGAGCAGGGGGGAGGCTAGAGAGGAGATGATGGAAGACAGAAAGACCACCGACCAGCTTGCGGTGAGAGAGTGAGATGCCCAAAGACTCAGCCTCATTGCGGGAGATGCCAATGATCTGAAATGCCTTGGTTTCCACAGTGTGAAGCCGAGAAAGGTGAGAGGCAGGAGCACCAACCAAGAGGGCAGAGCAGTACTCCATCAGGCTGCGGATGAAAGCTTTGTAAGTGGTCAGGAGCTCAGGTGGGCCAAGGAAGGACCTTGCACGATGGAGGATTCACAGTCGGCGACTGGCTTTGGAGGCGAGGTTTGAAATGTGGCTTTCACAGGAAAGGTCATGGCAGATGGTGAAACCCAGAAGCTTGAAAGAAAGGACTTCTTCCAGAGGATTGATCAGAAAGTGGATGGGGGGGGGGGTTCTAAACAGTCCTTTCAGAGAGACATAGTGAGAGTGTGAGATTTGTCCGGATTGAAAGACATATTCCACGTGTTGGACCAGTTTATGATTTTATCCAGATCTGCAGTGAGTGAAGAAGCTGCTGCTTGCCGGTCTGATGGATGAAAGATGGTACGGCAGAGGGTGGAGTCATCAGCAAAGAGATAAAGAGGATTTTCCAGAGTGTCGGATAGATCATTGATGAAAACCAGAAAAAGAACAGGGACCAGAACGCTACCTTGAGGAACTCCAGCCTGGACAGGAAGAGGGGATGAAAGAACTCCATTTTGGGCCACACGTTGACTGTGACAGGAGAGGAAGTCTGCGAGCCATGAGTGGAGATGGCCTTGGATACCATAGGAAGAGAGTTTGGTGAGCAGGGCAGGGTGCCAGACCGTGTCAAAAGCACGCAATATGTCTCGGGATATGGCTCTGATTTCATGTCCGGCATTGAGGACCTCCATCCATTGTTGGGAGAGCAGAAGCAGCATATCCAGGGTAGAGTGACCTGTTCTGAAACCAAATTGAAGATCGGAAATCAAGCCATTGGAGAAGAGGAAGGATTTCATGTCTGAAGCGATTATGGATTCCATAACCTTGCTGATGATTGGCAGAAGGCTGATTGGTCTGTAGTTGCAGGGATCTGTTTTTGCACCTTTTTTATGCAGGGCAGTAATGCTTTCTGATTTCCAAGCAGATGGCAGATGACATTGAGCAAATGAGAGGGTGAATAGAACAGAGAGAGGGTGAGCAAGAGCAGAGGAGTAGGTTTTTTGGACACATGGGCTAATGCCCTCTGGACCGGTTGCAGAATCTGAGTTGAGGTTTGCCAGCAAACTCTCCACCTTGTCAGGAGAAAAGGACACAGAGTCCAGCGACAGTTAGGTGCGACTGGGTAAGTTGGTAGAGAAAGCGATGGGTTTTGGACACAAAATTTAGCTGCAAACACCGAGTTTAGACATTCAGCCTTTTCACGTGCGGCATCAGCAGTGCGGCCATTTGAGGTAAGGGAGGGGATGGAGGGGGAACATACACCAGAAACCGATTTGATTACACGCCAACAGGATTTTGAGGAGGGAGAGGGGTTTGAAAGTTTGGACTTGAGCTTAGAAAGATGTTGTTTTCTGGCTCTCCTGAGGGTAGATACACACTTGTTCCGAGCTTCATGGAAGGAACTGAGATTGCCCTCAGTTGGGTTTGCTTTCCACAAGGCAAAGGCAAGTTGTTTCAGGACAACTGCCTCGCCACAAGCTTCAGCGAACCAAGGGCTGGAGGAAGGGTAGGACAACTGAAGATGAGAGGGGATAAATCTGTGCATGAGGGAGAGCAAGTTTCTTTCAAAGAATTCCCAGGATGAGTTGATGTTGGAGAAAGTAGCGGTCGGAGACCAGTCTATAAGTTTGATAGCTGCTTGGAGACCCTGCCAGTCGGCTTGAGTGAAACACCAGACTCGACTGCGGTGAGGTGGTTCTCTGATAATAGCCAGAGAGATGTCCACTTTTACAAGGATCTGGTCAGAAGATCCAATTGGAGTGGAGGAAGAGCAGCAGATATTGTTGGAAATTTGTCAAAATCAGATCCAGAAGAGATGGAGTACCATTGGTTGAGATCCGGGTCGGGAAGTTGACCGATTGAGTCAGTCCCAATGAGTCGCAGAAAGCTTTTGCTGAGGTGCCATGACAGGTGAGAGAGTTACGCACACCTAGCCAACTGGCATGATGACAATTGAAGTCGCCACATATGAGGAAGAGAGAGTTTGGATGATAAGATAGAAGTTGGTTCATGTTTTCGAATAGTGAGGTTTAGATGGAGTCATCTCTGTTTGGTGGATGGCACAGTACACATATATATATATATATACATGAGGTGGGAGTGGAGGGGAAGCCGTAGCCAGAGGTATTCCTGGGATGTGGGGGAGTGAGGGCAGTGCATGGAGAGTGAGGAATAGAGTCTTTGATGAAGAGAGCAACTCCTCCACCAGGACGAGGCTCAGGTCTGTCATACTGGAGGAGGGAGTTACCGGTGAGAGATAATTGGGAGTCAGACATGTCTTGGGGGAGGAAAGTTTCTGTAAGGCAGATTATGTCTGGTTTGTCAGTGGCAACCTGTATGGAAAGATCTGAAAGGTTTGAGCGAAGGCCCTGAATATTTGAGGTCCACCCTTCTGTCCAGTTCATCCCAAACCAGCTCAATGGGGTTTAAGTCTGGAGACTGTGCTGGCCATTCCATGATTTGAAGCCTACCGTCTTGTTCTTTTCTTCTAAGGTAGTTCTGACATAGCCTGGAGGTATGTTTTGGGTCGTTATCTTGCTGTCAGATGAACCCCTGACCAACTAGGCGTAGACCAGAGGGTATTGCATGGTGCTGCAAAATGCTGTGGAAGCCCGTTTGGTTCAGGGTGCCAGTCACTCTGTGCAAGTCGTCAACTCCGGATCCAGCAAAAGAGCCCAAGATTATCACGCTTTCTCTTCCATGTTTGACAGTTGGTGTCACACACTGAGGAACCATCTTTTCGCCTCCTCGACGCCATACAAAAACCATGCGTGATGAACTAAAGATTTCAAATTTTGATTCATCGGTCCATAAGACCTTCTTCCAGTTTTCAGTAGTCCACTGGTGGTGCTTCATTGTCCAGGCAAGCTTCTTTTTCTTATTTTGCCATCTTAGCAATGGCTTTCTTACTGCCACTTGAACTGTCCTACCTGCAGCTCGAAGTCTTCTCTTCACAGTTGAAACTGAGACTTACTTACTTCGACCAATGTTAAGCTGTGCTTGAAGCTGCTGTCCCGTGAGCCACCTATCATGCAAGCTGTTGACTCTCAGAAACTTGTCTTCTAATTGTGTTGTGGCTTTGGGTCTACCAGACCTCTTCATGTCAGTGTTTCCAAGTGCCTTTTGATGGTGTAGGAAACTGTACTCACTGACACCTTGGCTTTGTTTGCAATTTCTTGAATGGAAAGGTCCTACACTTTTAAGCGTTACAATGGTCTGTCTGTCTTCCCTTGTTAATTGTCTTTTTCTCACCATCATGATAGCAATGTACTACTTTCTGCAGTGCAATATTGTCCAAATAATGCTTCAGAGGGTGTAGCAACACAGTCTGTTCCAACACTGCTTTTATACAGACAGAGGGTTTGTAACTAATCAACAAAAGTTAGTACACCTGTTGGAATTATTTCCTTCAACTTTCAAGGCTTAATTTACTTCCATTGCTGCAGAACAGCTGTAGTTGTAAACCCATTACTTGTTCCCTGAAAAGGGCCCTTTTTTAACAACTCTGAAATTTACATTATTTTTCAGTTTTTGGTAGGCAAAACTGTTTTTTTAACTTCTGGCAGTTTTCTGCTAAGCTTTGTACCATTTCAGGTTATTCACTGGACTTGAACTGTTTAAATTTCAGTAAAAACTGAAAAATGGGGGTGTTCTCAGACTTTTGACCGGTAGAGTATGTTCACCTCAAAAATAATAGGCTAGTTGAATTCAGTGACATCAAATATAAATCCTCTTCAAATTTCAAGTCAATTGAATGAAAATTTGACCCAAATTGGCATTTTGGTCTATGTTGACCTTTTGGCCTATGTTTACCTCATAATTAATGGTGGTTAAATTTGGTGACCTGATGTGCAAAGGATCTTCAAATTTCAAGTCAATCGGATGAAAATTGAGGATTTTAGAAAATTTGACCCAAATTGGCGTTTTGGTCTATGTTGACCTTTTGGCCTATGTTTACCTCAAAAATTAATGGGTGGTTAAATTCGGTGACCTGATGTGCAAAGGATCTTCAAATTTCAAGTCAATCAGATGAAAATTGAGGATTTTAGAAAATTTGCCTCCAATTGGCCTACGTATAACCTTTGGCCTATGTTTACCTCAAAATTAATAGGTGGTTGAATTCAATGACCTGATTGGCAAATGCTCTTCAAATTTCAAGTTAATCGGACGAAAATTGAGGATTTTAGAAATCTGGCCTATGTTGACCTTTTGGTCAATGTTGACCTCAAAATTAATATGTGGTTGAGTTCAGCGACCTCATATGCAAATTATCTTCAAATTTCAAGTCAATCAGATGAAAAATGAGGATTTTAGAAAACTGGCTCAAATTGGCTGTTTGGCCTATGTTGATCTCAAAATCAATGGGTCGTTGAATTCAGCGAACTGATATACAAATGGTCTTCAAATTTCAAGTCAATCGGATAAAAATCGACAATTTTATAAATGATTTTTAAATTTGGCTTATTTTGGGTTGACCTTATGGTCCATGTTGACCTTTTGATAACCTCACAAGTTATAGGTGGTTAAATTCACTGACCTGATATGCAAATCCTGTTCCAATTTCAAGTCAATCAGATGAAAATTGAGGATTTTAGAAAGTTTGGTTCAAATTGGTTATTGGCCTATGTGGACCTTTTCGGTCGACCAAATTTTACGAAACTTCAACGCGGGACCGGCGCAGGGGCGGTGACATTAATCTCTGAACATTTCAGAACGAAAGGTTGAGTGGTTTGGGCTGCAGGCGAGCGGACAAACAAACACACAAACAAACAGAGGTGATCAATGTACTTGTCCAAAAAATATTTTTTACCAAGTAACAAACACACAAACACACAAACAAACGGAGGCAATGAACATTCTAGTCAATTTTTTTTTCTTTAACCAAGTAACAAACATGCCGAGCCGAGCCGAGCCGAGCTGAGCCGAAACAAAAACAGAGGTGATCAACATACTTGTCAAAAAAGAAATTTTTTTGCCAAGTAAAAAAACAAACAGACAGACAAAACGGACCCAAATGCAATGCCCTCTCTTTTGGAGAGGGCAACAACATTGACGTTAACAAACCTTTATGAATTATGTATTCGTTTGTCATTTCAGTTCGCTTCTTTCATGAGTTCATCCAAAGCTATTGAAGTTTTGCACAAGGACTTTATAAACACTAATTTTCCATACATTCTGTCAGGCTGTGGTGTTGCCTTTGTTGGATTGTATGATATGTGATTGGAGAGTCATGAACCAAATCAACACTTCTGGGTCTTCATTCGATTTTGATGTTCCCATTAAGTGCCTGCTCCTGATTAAGGCAGTTTAATTGAGATTTCTGCATTCATTTTCTCCCATTATGGTACTTGACCAATTAATTATTGCATTCTCCATCAGATAGGTTCAGCAAACTGCATTAATTCACATTTTTTTATGACCTATTTTGTTCGATTGCTTGTTCATCATTTACCATACAGCAAGCAGTTGGAGTTGCTGGCTTTCTGCCATAAGCTGCTTCTGCATTACAGTAATTCGAAACCCCTTTTGATCATTGGCATACGAGTGTAGCAACACGGTTGTGCACATGCATCCTCAACTACAATGCCATATCTCTCTTTGCTGACTGCATGCTCATCATTGAGTTGTATATTGTGGGTTTTATTCCACCATCAATTGCTATCTTGAATAAATTGCATTGGTACTGCTCTCCAAGAAAGTGTTAAGCTGGCTAGTTAGTATCATCTTTGCTTCCCGCAATGTCTGCCAGCAGGTACGGTGCCGTATAGTTATGCAGCGGCTGGTGTTTGTGCCATTAAAGTGCAGTTTCTGATATTTTTCAAGAACTGTTTGTGGCTGGCTTTCTGCAATAAAGCAGAACAGCATATGAGACTCCATCTGAAAGTCTACATGGAGTAAAACTCCAGCGAGCGACAAATTCGAGGAATCCTGCACTGTCATTGTCTCCTGCACTGAATTCCATGTGAAACGCGATTCTTTTCCAATTAAAAAGATTGTGACCCTCATGGAACTAAATTTGTACATCCCGTTCACTGAAATGATTTTTCTCAGGACAACATGCTGGATGAGTCAATTTCACATTAAAAACACCCCTGCTGGCCAGATATCGAGAATTTCATTGGATAGCTTTATTTTGCAGGGATGTTGTCGAGTTGAACTTTTAACACCAAACTAACATTTAATTCACTTGAGTATTTATACCTAACTTTTATTTTTATGAATGTTGTTCTTAAAGGATTTTTGCTCTGAAATATTTCTTCCTCACTCATTATACTGTGTACAAGGAGAATAAATTCAGGGATGAGGTAAATCTACCCATCCAACGAGCTTGCACTGCAGCAATAACCAAGTAACTTAGCATAACCTTAACACCAAACATAAGGAATGATGAGTAACATTAATACAGGATTGAAGGAAACATTGAAACACACAATACAGGCAAATATTATGAGGATTTGTTTTTAACGTGGTTAGTGTATTTCCAGGGAAGAGTTTCGTTATATTTGTCATCGTGAAATTAATTAATGGTTTCCACGAGGGTTTTTAGTGTATCGAGGCACTGTGCCTGGAATAACTGTGCCCATTGAAGAAAAGAAGCGGGCAGCAGGGGGTGGGTGCATGTACGTGTACGTGTTCATGTGTGTGTGCACGCGTGCATGCATATGCACGCAGTGCTGTGTATGCTTGTGCGTGTGTGTTGTGCATTGAGAGCACGTGTTTTTGCCCACGTGTGGGTGTTTGTGTTTGCGTATGTTTGCCCATGCACGTACGTGCGTGTGGGTATGTGGCCCCAAATGTCAGCACGTGATGTTTATTTGTGTTGGGTCAGTCCATCGGTTTATGACAGTGGTGTATACCGTACGTCGATACGTTGCTGGGCCTTTGACGCACTGAGAATACCTATATGGCCACCACCATGTGGCTTCTGACATGCGTCCCAAGGCTAGTTTTGGCAAGATTTTTCTATTTGGTGATGGTACCAGTGTCAAACGCATACCCTTTGCAAATCATACTGTGGTGTCTTTAACATCCACCAGAGTGGGAGATGGAGGGGTAGAGGGAGATAGATATGGAGAGTGATTATAGATGAAGCCAAGTTTGTGCATCTGTGAATCAGGGGTATAGCAAGAATAGTGTCGTCAAATGCAATTGATAAGTAAGGAATGAAGTGATGAAAGTTAATTGGAAAAATGAAGAGATTGCTCTTGTTGCCATTAAGTTCTGAGTGGAGAGAGGTTATCCAGTCGTAGATGGCGTTATGGCAGTGTGATTGTGTTTGGTTTGTATGTCGGAGGCATTGTCCTAGATATTGAAGAGGAGCTGTGTATCATTGGTGTATAAGTGAAAGGAGAAACAGTTTGAATTTTAATGCCAAGCGACCAAGTTGAGATGGTTTAAAAGAGTTCTGCACAAACCAAAACTTGGAGAGTGCCAAAAGAGAGTGATGGTGATTGAGTAATATCACCGAACGCTGTCAATGCATACCATGAGAGATCACATTACAGAATCCCATTGAGTGTAGGGAGTTGAGTAGGAGGGTGTGATTAATTTCAGATATTCCAAAGATGATGGGTATGGAATCGCAGTATTGTGAGTTGATGACTAACAGACCATTGGTGACCAGGGTGAGGGCTGTTTCTGTGCATTGATGTTGGTAAGAGTATGATTGTCATGATTCATGGAGGTCTTGGGAAATGAGGTGTAATATATTTTGGATGTGTGTTTGTGGCAAATTTGATCGCAGAATGGAAAGTGCCAGATGACAGGTAGTTTAAATGGTCGGTGATGGAGTGTGGAAGCAATGAAAAAGAGAAAACAGATGGGCATTGGGGTTAAGTGAGCTGGTGGTGGGATTGGTAGTGGAAAGGGGAGAGAGACTTCAAACTCATTGGTCAGGTAAAGGATTCAAACAGAAGGTGTATAGTGCATGGGGTACACAGGAAGATTTTAAGGGGTAATAATCATTAATACTCTGGGGGATTAAGGGTGAAGGGAGGACCCCAATCCTGTCAATGTAAATGTGTATTGTCTCACATCACCTCATGGAATTACAAATTTCACATTTGGTCTCACATCACCGGTAATTACAAATCATAAACACAAAAGTAGGGGAATTAACCCGTTTATAAAGACATGTCCTTCCCTAATTTATTAAAGTTTAAATTTAATACCGGATTTCAAAAATTATTATTTCGTATGCAGCCATTGGCTGCTGGTTGCATCATTGTTGGGAGCGCATGGTTGTGCCGCTGATGCAGTGCCACATGTTTCCAGAAAGCTGGTACTCATTTTGCTGACCTCGCAAGGATGACAGGCTGAATCAACCCAATCAAAAACAGCGGCTCAAACTCGAGACACTCAGATCTTTATCCTGCCACCTGAAACGTTAAGCCAACACCAGGCATTTATTACCGGGTAACCTGAAGTATGACAACGTTGGCTTCCATGTTACCAATGAATGAAGATAAATTGAAGATCTTTCAATGAAATTTCAATTTATTGTCCATTTTTATTTTTTTTTCAAAATGAGAAATTTACATGGCAAGAAAGACACAAAGTTCCATCGAATTACTAAATGAGGGTGAAGGTGAGAGGTCATGGGGGTGGGGGGGGGAGGGGGAGAGGGGTTATGGTGTATTTGCATGTGTGCACCTTGTGGATCGTGGTGTGCAGGACAATTTTTTGTAGCACTAAAAAACGTGAAAAGTTGCATTTATTTTTTACCAAAAATTGCACGATAAAGTAACTTAAAATCCTTGCCCAGAGACGACCAATTTTCAGTAAGTCATTTAGTTATTCAATTCTCAAAGTTAGCAAGTAGGCAATGATGCAACATTTTCATGAATTCAGCAATGATATGACATTTTAAAAGGTTTTTAAAGTCAGCATTACATGAAATCACTCAAATTCACAGTTCATTGCTGTGATTGTAATACACAGAAATATATTTCTCAACGTTTTCGGGCGAGAAGTTACGGTTCTTCGCTAGTCGTGTTTTTTTACATCAAAAAAGAGCGTTCAACGCTCACCGAAGTAACTTGAAACTTTCGCAACTTTGCGTACAAACTTGGTGGAATGTCATCGTCTGTCAGATCCATGATCGACTTCATGTCTTTGTTCTGCTCCAAACGCCTCTCCAAATAAGACGCTATCCCACATGGATCACTGCCGAAGCTGAGCGATTTCAGATCGTTGAAAGCATCCGAGATCGTATTCGTATAACTTTCACATTAAGTAACCAGCTCAATCACTGGCACATTAGTCACGCACATTAGTTCCGATCGATACTGAGCAAGTCGTTCACCAGGTGTTCTGATGCTATAGCTTCCTTCGCTCTGGTAACAAGCAAACCATCACCTTGAAATTCCCCAACAATTCTCTTGACATCTGGCAAATTGTCAGCATAGTAGAAAGCCACATTTAACCAGCTTGCCCAGTGGGTTACGATGGGTTGAAGGTGGGTATCCAATTGCGGCAAACAACGCCTTACGTTCTTTGTTCTTGACAACATCACTCTTGACCCTGGCAATCAGATTATCGATGTCAGAGAAATTGGCTCAAAGTTTTTCAGCGCAGTTATGAAGTAGATGCGCAGTACATGTGACATGGAGTAGTCAAGGGTAGATTTGCTTGACGAGGCGTCCAGCGGCAGTCATGTAGCGCGCAGCATCGCTCAAGAGTAGAACAAAATTCGACTGATCAGACTGTAGTGTTTTGATGGCATCATCCACTGCATGTATTACTGTCTGTGAGTTGACTGAGGCTGGAAGCTGCTTGCAGTGCAGCAGGAAAGTCTTTTCTGGTGATTCGACATTGACTACGAGGGTGTTAATGTACTCTGCGCCTGCCACCTCTGCTTCATCGTTGACCATAAATATATTCTTTCCCTTGAGGAAGTTCTGGATCCGCAATGTTTCTTTGTCTGCCATTGATGCCACTCGTGATCAGCAACAGGACTCCTAAAGGCCCGGTCACACCTTGACGTTTTAGCCAGCGATGGCAACGTATTAAAATGTATGTAAAACGCTGGCTGACGTTGAACTTTTGATGTTTTTTTTAAGATTCGGACGTATTCATAACGAGTTGGTCGTATGCATAACATATTAGTAATGGACACAGAACGTTTTGTTGTGTTATAGATAACTTATACCAACGAATGCTGAACCTGTTGTTGGCCTACACAACCGATGCCCAACGATAGTCTAACTTAGGCATAGCGCGTTGCACGCATCGCCGACGATGTCGTGACGTAGCCTATTAAAAGGCTGACGCACAACGATTCGAATCATAACTGTCGTAGAAATGGAAGTGTCAACATCGCGGTCACACCTTGGCGATCTTGCCAGCGTATGCCGACCTAAGAAAAATGTGTTTAAAACGTTGGGGGCACGTCAAATACGGTATGAGTAAGTTTGGTATACGTGAGTAGAACGCTAAAGTACGCTATCATGCGTCGTAGTAAGTAGAGTACGTCAAGAAATTTTAAACATGTTCAAAATTTTACGACGTACTCGGCGTATGACACACGTTCCGCATGCGATGGGGATAAGTTTTACACACGATATGTGGACGCTTACACACGTCCACAAAGGCTACTTATAAGCTACTCATAAGTCGAAACACGTCGCGGTAATGTCTTTTTTACGCGAAACTTATTTCTAACTTATGTTTGACGTGCTTTGAACCAATTCTTTACGTAGCCCCAACACACATCGACGTATGTAGACGTATTCCAATGACGTCTTCCGGTCGACAAAAAAAAAAAAGAATGTGTTTCTAGCTTACAACTGCCATATAAAGACGTGTTCCCAGCGGTTTTGGGAATTGGTATATAAAAATGCTGCTCATAAAAGGGGAACACAACAGTGTTTTCGAGTTCTTTTTTGAGTCGATGTCCATGTCAGCAGTAACAGTATCAGTATCAGTATTAGTATTAGTATTAGTATTAGTATTAGTAGTAGTTTGTTCATGTTGGCAGTAGTAGGTGAGTGTGAGGGGGAGGGTGTGGGTTATGATGGATCGTCCTTGCGTCCGCGTGTCCACGGGTAGGTTCATAGGCTGCGACTCAACGATTTAAATGGCTGCATCTCCACTATTGAAAGTAGACGCTTGCGCTCAACAATTGGATTTTTTTTACACTCAACGACTTTTAAACGGTTCCACTCTGCTATTTTCATTGTTTACAATGAACGATTTAAATTGCTGTCACTCGCCTTTGTTTTTTGACGCTGGGGTTTGGAAATTTGAAGCGTTTCTTCTGAACGTGTTAAAACGCTCAAACTCGACTATTTTAAATAGACGCTGCCGATGGACAATTGGAATCATAGCCAAGCTAGACATCGAAGTGTGAACATCCTCGTCATGCCGAAGAAAAGTTTGAAGAATGCTGCAAATAAGTGTCCTGGCCGTGGCCGTGGACGCTGACGCAAGGATGATCCATTATACCGACGTCTTTCAGCCTATGAGTAACTTAAAAGTAACGTCTGTTGACGTGTGGCAACGATCGCGTAACTTGCCTACAACACGTTAATCATAGGTTAGAAATAAGTTTCGGGTACGCTAAACATTACCTCGGCGTGTCTCAACTTATGATTACCTTACAAGTAACGTGTGTCGTGCGTGCCTACAACTTATGGCCAGCATTATGCGAAACGTGTGAATCATACGCTGGCATATATCGAAAAATTTCAAGCATGGAAAATTCGTCTAACACCTCGGCGTACTACGACGTATGCCAGCATACTATGACGTATACCAGCGTGCGCTTAACGTATACAAACTTACCCATAACGTATTCGATGTGTGCCAGCGTTTTAGCCAAATTTTGCATACGTCAGGCAAATGCTGGCTAAATCGTCAAGGTGTGACAGGGCCTTAAGACAAGGTCGACGAAAACTCACAAAATAGCACGATTTTTTGAAACAAAACCGAACTAGGAACACACAGTGACAAGCAGGTAAGAAAATAAACAGTTAAAACAGGACAGATAACGACCGGAAACTTACCTTTGTGATCGACAGCAGAGAGCCCTGAAAGAGACCTGCAGACGTTCCAAACCCAGAACCGGAAGTCCAAAAGTGACATCAGTGAAGTTGTATTCCAGCCATAAAGTTTGGTTGAGACTGGATAAGTAGCTACTGAATGAACATATTGCAGTCAGTCAGACAGACACAGACAAACAGACAGACTTTCACCAAATTGTGTATTTTGGTGGGATAAATTTTACTTTAAAATGCATAACTCATCTGATGGACTTTTTGCTTTTTTTCCTTTCTGATCCTACACTGCTGAGCATTTCATATGTGGACATTTTACATGCCTTGTGCTTGATTTAACCCAAACGTTTGTATTTGCCATTTTAATGGCCTCGCCCATTCCCAAACGGACGCTGGAGGCTATTGTAATTGGTCTGCGTTTCACTTTGTGTGTCTGTGAGTACACATGTAGATCAACTTTAGCTGGTCATCTCCCTTAATATAGCATTTCTGGTCTGTCAAAGGCATCTCCTCTGCAAATTCCCAAAGTTCTGTCTTTTTTTTTTCTTCAGAATAAATCTCAAAGAAAAATACAAAATAATTTATATTTGATCATTACTACCAATTATGGCAACAACACAAACACTTTATTTATGATAAACTTGGCTTTTTGTTTTCAAAGTTTTTATTCAGACAAACTTTTCAAAAATGAAAATATTTTAAAAATAGTCGAGAATATGTAACCGATTTTTCATCCGTATACAGTTGTCAGAGTTCCTTATATGGTCATTGCTGCAGATACGATTGGTTCAGCTGTCACGATGATGGCAACAGGAAGCCTATCCTTCGAGCGAGATGTAGCTGCTGATGCCCCAACAACCCCGATTTTGACAGACACAACATCACAAGGAGACGTTTTCAACGCGACAGCTGGTAAGTACAACACCTTTTGATTAAGCACAGAACAAGACCACTGGGGTACAGGCAAAAACCAGTGCAGTGTTCAAAATCTAATTTGAGAAAATCCTTGTATGATTTCTGATGTGAGACATTTATTAGTCTCACTCTGAAGGGGGTGCGAGTCTATTGCAGTGTGTGTGTGTGTGTGTGTGTGTGTGTGTGTGTGTGTGTGTGTGTGTGTGTGTGTGTGTGTGTGTGTGTGTGTGTGTGTGTGTGTGTGTGTGTGTGTGTGTGTGTGTGTGTGTGTGTGTGTGTGTGTGTGTGTGTGCGCGCGCGCGCGCGCGTGCCTACGTGCGTGTGTTCTCATCTATATATATTTTCACTTTAAAAGGTTTTCTCTGCAACCGATTGTCTGATCCATACAAAACTTTAAATATAGGAGGGACTCAAATGGTATTGCAGCCATATTGGATAAAAATAAAAATTTGGACATCGTTTTCTCTGAAACCGCTCAGCAAAAAAATTGAAACTTGGCATATGTCATGAACTCCCTTTGGGGTATATCGGGTGTTAATGATGATGTCATCAGTGAAGTTGTATTCCAGCCATAATTGGTTGAATGGAAATCCTCATCCAAAACTGTTTTTCTCTGCAACCGCTTGTCCTATCAATTAAAAACTGTAAACATAGGAGGGACTCCCCATGGAGATTATTTTATTTCTAACTCTGACATCAGAGGTCACACGGGATGGCAGCCATATTGGATTAAAGGAAAAATTTGGACATTTTCTCTGAAACCTCTAAACGAAGAAAAAAAAAAATTTTTTTTGAAACTGGTATATGTCATCAACTCCCCATGGGGTATATAGGGTGATAACAATGACATCATTGGTGAAGTATTTCAACCATAATTCGTTAGTTGAATTTTAGTTGAATTTATCTGAAAAATCTGAAACATCATATCTGATCTATGATCCAATGTGAGTGAAGAATTAAATGAATGAGGTTCATAACCCATGCCAAGAAACTATATGACATAATTAGGTGCATGGATGATATGTGGATATGGGCCGTAATATCAGTGGGCCATAATAGTAGTGTGTTCAGTTAACGATGGTATTTTTGTTCAGAATGAACGCGTGAGGCAAGACTATGCGTTCTTCCATCACAATTTCAGCTTTCTTGCAGAGGGCAACAGGTTTTCCTCTGGGATTTTTCTTTATTTTGCTCCATCCATGTTCCCTTCTATCCTGACAAGTGCCCAGTCCCTGCTGATGAGCAACATCCCCATACCATGATGCTGCCACCACCATGCTTCACAGTAGGGATGGTGTTATTTGGGTGATGTGCTGTGTTGGTTTGTGCCAAATGTAACATTTTGCATTTAGGCCAAAAAGTTCCATCCTGGTTTTGTCAGACCACAAAACGTTTTGCCACATGGCTTCAGAATCTCTGGAGTAGTTTTTTTGCAAACCTCAAATGGACTCAAGGTAGGCTTTTTGAGTAATGCCTTCCTTCTAGCCACCCCACTGTACAGGCCAGACTTGTGGAGTTCTTGGGATATTGTTGTCACATACACACAGTGACCAGTCTTTGCCAGATAGGCCTGTAGCTCTTTCAAGGTTGTCATTGATTGGACTTTTCGTTGCCTCTCTGATCAGTCTCCTTCTTGCTTGGTCATCCAGTTTGGAAGGACGGCCTGATCTAGGCAGGGTCTTGATGGTACTGTTGATACAGATACACAACGTCAGTACAATTTTAAAACATTTATTGAACAAACGAACAGATTTTATGTGCTAACACAGGAGATTCTGGACAGACAAATTTACTCCAGATCTCTCAACATAACCGGAGAATCTTCTTCTTTATATAGTTTCCAGTAAGACAGTTTTTATAATTTTCTGACACTGACGCCAGTTTGCCCGGTCTTGACAATTTCCAGGTGAACCTTATCTTCAGTCTTCTTTGACAGCTCCTGCTTAAATGGTTGGAACACATATTCAAACCCAGACATATTAATCGCACAGAATGAGAGAATGACGTCAAACGCCAACCCTAATGGCCATTAAAACAAGTTTCCATCTTATGTAGGTTAAAAGTCAGTCTGCTTCTCCCAAAACTGGGACGATGTATTATCTTGAAGCGACCAGAGCGCCTGTACATTTTCTTAAGTCCACATTCCAACTCGTTGTGTCTTCTATACAAAATTCTCAAGATGGTTCTACATGACAGGCAATTCTTCTTTATATACAACTTACTGGCGAAGTTCAACCTGTTTACACATTTAATATACAGGTGATCTTTCCATACAGAGGAGAAATATAATTATGATAATTCCAAATGGATACATACTTACAACATCATATATTTGAGTACATTTATTTCAGGATTAATATATTTTATTTTAATATCAAGTTTTAATCATCATCAATTTATTTATTTTATCACCCCCAAACCCATCATGATAAAATGTTTCTACACAACCATACACATTCCACTTATTAATTATTGTCTTGACTATGCAACAAGGGATATGCAAGGCCTTTGAAATATTTTTACACCCATCCCCTGATCTGTGCCTTTCCACAACTTTATTCCAAAAACGATAGATAGCACACTATCTCAAAAGGTTATGGATGGATTCACACGAAACTTGGTGGACAGGTTGGGAGTGCCATGAGGAAGAATTGATTCAAGTTTGCTGAAGATCCGAATCTAGATCTGGATAGGAGAATTATTTAATTTTTCTCCGATTCTTCACCATTGAGAGATGGAGCTAAGAACGACATTTGGCATGATATTTCAAAAATGTATTGGGCCCGATATGTTCTCATGGATCGGGCATTACGGGGCGGAAGTATGCGCTCTACCGAGTGCCCTTCTAGTTAGATTTGTAGCGGTCCTTTCCCTCCAGAGACAGGATAGCATCCGTTTGATCATCGAGCATAACCGGTGTGTTTTCCCTCTTACGGAGGCTGGCCAAAAAGTGGTGGAGCTGAGAGTGAGTTGCGAGAGGTTCAGTGCACAGCTTAACGTGAAGGATGTTCTCGCTGTTGTTTTTCTTGTTTGCTATATTTGGAGTGTTAATAAAGTTATTAACTTATTATACACTCGATCTGCAAGTATCCTCACCAAAGACTCAAGCTATGTGAATATTTTTTTTAATGTGAGACCAGCTGTTTTTCTTTTGTGTTTAATGGAGTTTTCAAAGTTACGAGGCTCGAAATATGCCACGCACCCAATCTCCGGGCGTCTCTGGTTTTTTTTATTGATCTAATTTCTGCACACGGTTAATAAAACTCTGTACAAACTCTTACCTGAACCGATTTTAAAAATTTCTACGGCGAAATTTAGCTTAACTGTAGTTCTGACTGTGAAAAAAGTGTTCATTACCTCTGCCACCGAAGGTGAAGGAGGTTATGTTTTGACCCCTTTCTGTATTTGTCTGTTTGTCTATTTGTGCACAGGTTATCTCACAAAGGTGTGGATTATACACTGGAAAATACATTATGTCTCTTATTAATTATGGAACACACTAGTACACACATGCCACACAACATACTTTCTACAAAACTACACAAACACCACACAAAACAAGTCCTGGCAAAGGTCTGCAATCTCTGCCTTTTTTCTTGTTTTATATGTTTTTCATTGTGTGTGTGCCTGCTTACTTATTTGTCCTTTGAGCACCTGGTCTGTCCCGTTTATTCATTATAGCATCTTGACTATCCTTATCCCCATATTCTCTTTTAATGACCCATTTTACTATAAGAGTCGTGTTCCCACCTTTTGCCTCCCGTGCGCTGCGCCACCTGGTTCGGCCTCGTTTGGGTGATCCATAGGAATCGTAGTATTAAGTGAATGCAGTAACATTTAATCACCATTTTGGTCCTAAGCAGGGGTCTTCTACCCCCAGTTCAGTCGGTGGGTGTTAATGGATCCTTCTGACATGACAATACGTGTTTAATGTGCATGAAAATGTGGAAGATCTGTCCATATCTCCTGTCCAACAAATTGTGTGATCTTCTGTCCTCAAAAGTAAACCTTGTCAGAATGAGTTGTTTTTGTCATTGATTGGCAAAGCAGATTCTAGGCATTTAACTAAAATCTATTTTTAAAAATAAAAAATTTAAAATCAGAGCCTGATTGTTGCTGTTTTTGCTCTTGTATTGCACAGGATTTTTCCGAAATCTTTATGAAAAGTGGGAATGACCAGTTGATAGAAAACAAAGAGCTGACACTCTTGGTCTCCTGCCTTTTGGGTGTATGAGGAATTGATCTGTCTCATATGAAAGCTGAATCTTGAATGTTTTTTGAGATATCGCATACACAAGCTAAGTTACCGAGATGGTTGCCATGGCAAAATAATTCAGCCAATCACAGCCATGATCTAATGAGGTTGAGATAATATCATGAGGAATAGATATCTGCAATATGAAAGTTAAAACTGTGATTGGCTGAATTATGCTGCCAATGCAACCATCTCTGTAATTTGGCTTGTGTACAGGATATTTCAAAAACCGTTCAAGATTTAACTTTCATATTACACATCTTTTCCTCACACCACCCAAAATGCAGGGGACCTCGAGTATCAGCTCCTTGTTCAAATTAAGTGTATCTGCATGTTATCCTTTAGTCTGAAGAAGTGTGTTTTGTGTTATACAGTAACGAGTGAATAGCCCTTCCAAAATGATGGGAATAGCCCCCCCCCCAAATCACCACCATCACAGCACAGTTGTAAATAATATAACTCACAGGCTTTTGGATTTACTTTTGTTTCATAAGGAAAAGTAACATTATTTTTGAAACATTTATTATCAAAGTGATAATGAATTTCAAAAGACTGACAAAAATTACTCACATATATATATATATATATATATATATATATATATATATATATATATATATATATATATATATATATATATATATATACAAGCCGGTAGGCGACATGGGTGGTCACTATATAATTGCATACTAGTCATACAGTTTTTGATGAATCGGGCTGAAAATTTTTGACAAAGAGGTTGACTATAGTGCGCATAAAAGCGCGGAGGCCGATTTTTGATTTTCGAAAAAATATATATATATAAATATTTTTCGGATTTTTTCAAAAATTTCAAAGTCCCGTTGCTAGGCAACGGTGGCGTCCATAGCAACGGTGCTCAAAAGCATACAACTTGATCCTGATATGAACCTACCATTCAAATTTCATCAAAATCGGTTGACTCCTCTGGCCTCCAGAGCTGTCCATTACATACATACAGACAGACGGAAAACCTGAAAATAACCGTAGTCTAGTGACCACCCAATATTTTACTGCAAATAAAAATTTCGAATGTCTCACCTCTCACGTTATAGTTGTGAAAACAACCGGAATGGTCATACAATCAACCCAAATTCAGACGCGTGTGGTAAAAGTTTTGGAAGGCATAAATGCACCTTTGTTGAGTGCAAACAAAATGGTGAGTGTCACTAACACTGATATATTGCGTGTGCTCCTTTTCAGTGACGAATGCGACGGGACCTCCGTGAATGTGAGGTCACTTCTTGCGTGACAGAGAAATAAATACACAGGGCTTTTTATGTTTAGATATTGGTTCCCTTACGGCGCAGAAACTGCAGAACTTCAATGCAGAAGGCCTTTGAGCCTGCACAGTAGTTGCCAACCTTTGGTAGTTTTTCTCCATGCTTTATTATTTTTTTAAAGACTGAGAATCAAGCAAGTAGGGTAGTAGGCCGTATTACATTCAGCAAGAAATGCTTAGAAATCAAATTTCGTGACAGAAATTTACTTATGGATGAAAGTCGGCTGTGTAGTGTATTATTACCTGTTCTTCACAATGGTATAACTCTTCAAGTTCATAACCCGGAACGAAGGGGTGAAAAAGGGGTGAAAAGTCAGCGATTTCGTCGCAATTCGCATAGGGCGGTGGCCAAACTCATTGGGCATGAGAACCAATCAGGGAACGCCACACGGGTCACGTGACAGCTCTCCAGTCGGAGGAACTGGAGGAATTGTGGACAAAATGGTGATGGCCACAACCCGGAAGTACGTGTTTTTGCAGGGTTCGAGAGAAAAATCACTGTTCCGCTACATAATCGTTAATCGTACACTACAATTTTGACTTACTGGTGATTTCTCACCAATGTCATTGACTGTGTAGTGAACCGGCACTTTGATCGGTGAGCATGGGGAATCGCTTTCCGACTGAGAAGTTTCTGACAGCATTACACGGCTCAACAGTGGCTGAATAAATGGCTTGGCAGTGGAATCACTTACAGAGACAAGGTGGCTTTCAGTCATACGTGTGGGCTGCTTGAAGTGAACGTTTGGAAACTTGGCCTCGATCGCTTCTTTGAGACGACTGGATCTGTAACGCAGATTGACAGAACATGAAGATGCATTAATGATGGACGGTCCTTTATTATGTTCCAAATGAGCGGGGGAAGGAAGGAGCAGTTATATATACGTACCTCTGGCTCTCCGAGGCGAGGCCAGCTGCTTTGGCGTGAGGTTTGAATTTCTCCAACGTCCAGGCTAGCGCCCTCGGTTTCTTTTCAGCGATGAAATTCGCCATCATCTCATCGGCGAAAGCACTGAATGCTTTGTCAAATTTGTTCAGCTTGTCAGTACTGGAAGAAAATGTAAAAACAGACTGTTGCATTCAATGAAGGAAATGGCGCATTCACAAATATTCAAAGATGCTTTATAAACTGTTGACATGTCACTGAATGACATCTATTCTGAAAATACTTGAATTGGATTCTTGAACTGGACTTCAATTCAAATGAATGAGAAAGTGTAAGTAGCACGACCTAAAGAGGTATGAAGAATGGCTGACTTCAGATGCATTATTGCCTATGATAAACGTTCATTTACCTTGTGCCTTCACCATGTACCAGTTGATTTTGTGACTCTGTGGTGAGTTCTGAATGGCACTTCTCATGATAGTGTGCTTCAATGGCCACTAAATCATAACCCCTGATTTGTAGCAGTATGTCTTCACGTTTCAGGCATTCTGCAGCTGCCCTAAGGAGCCCTGGAAAGAAAGTTTTGAGATTTTTAGAACTGAACGTAAATCACAGCGCATTGACATCAACCGTAGTCTTTATATACTTGCACATCAATGAAAGTTTGGCTAGATTCCTCGAGGTACTTGCCTCAATCCTCAGTTTCAGCCATCATCATCCGACTGCGTTGCGACTTTCCATGAGACTTGAGAAATCGTTGAGGTTTGTGGCAGATCAAACATCTATCTTTTCGCAAAACATGAGATATCACCCCTGTTCTCTTTGGTTGGTCTCTTGTCGGCTGGCTGACAGGAATGGGCACTTCTCTGGCAGAGGCATCATCAGCACTCCGACTACCATGATGGGCAATCTTCCTCTGGATATTTGTTGTGTTGCAAAACGCATTATAGCACAACTGGTGATACCCACCATCAGTGGGGAACTCTTCACATTCCCAATCTTCCAAACGTTGCCGTGTCAATTCGCTTTCTGGGCAATCCACGTCCATGTTACACCAGAGTTTCCCACTTTCCTTGATTTTTGACCAGCTTTTGTGCCCCAGTTTTATCAGTTTCACTGTGCGTGGGGCTACCCTCACATGTACGATGCACTTCATATTCCTTAGATGTCTTGTAAACAGCGAAAAATGTCGAAAAAATGAAAATATTTTAGGCCGATCACCACATGTTATCCATGGGCGTGGCCGTCTTGAACTGCCTCCACACGCAAGTTTCTCCGAATGGAGAACTGTCACGTGACCGTGTGGCATCCTCTGATTGGTTCTCACGCCCAATGAGTTTGGCCACCGCTCTACACAGCTCGCGACGAAATCGCTGACTTTTCACACCTTTTTTCACCCCTTCGGCCAGGTTATGGACTTGAAGAGTTATACCATTGTGAACAACTGGTAATAATACACTATACAGCCGACTTTCATCCATAAGTAAATTTCTGTCACTAAATTTCACTTCCCAGTGGAACGTAACATGGCCTAAAGGAAGGTAGCATGCACCATTAAAAAAAAAAGTCATTTGTATGATTCAGCCAGAGATCGAACTGCTGACGTTCCACTCTCAAAGCGGATGCTCTGCCGATTACACCACCGACCCTTGTTGTTATTTCCTTTTAATATTTTTAAAGCATTCTGAACATGAGGTGTGCATGTGCTGTCTTCACTAACCTGTGATTTATCATGACCGCAGAAGTTTTGTCCTCACAAAATTATGACTGTCCGCTCTGAGTCTGGGACGTTTGGTGGTTGCATTCTTCACTAACTTGTCATTTAACGTGGCCATATGAGTATTCTATTTACTTGGTTAATACTTTTCTGCACACACATGTGTCAACGACTTAAGTGTTGAGTGTTGTTTTGTCAAATATTACCTCAAGTGCAAGGGACAGTCATGTTCCCTCCTTGCAAGTACACTCTGATCGAAAGTGGTTGATTTGCCTGATAAACGAATATGGCAGAGCGTGAAGGTACCAGTTTATTTGGGATAATTATTGAGGTGAATGGACGACGTGGTTGAATGTAAAGCTTTCAATTTCTCACATATCAATAATATAAAAAACAAACAAAGGGAAAACGCTTTGCTGTGTTCCAAAACCAAGCAATGCAGAGGAATACAGAACCAATAGCTTGTTCACCCAACAATGGTCAAACAAATTGGGGACTGGACACTCACTGAGCACATTTCCATTCAGATGAAATTCCATCTTCTATGAAGGACACTTACAAGACATGCTTCAAAAAATTTTGAGGCAGAACGTATGGCGTACCAGGACATGACAAGGTTGAAAACCGATGCTGTGCCGACAATACTTGTCCAAAGGAGCCCTTCCAACATCAATTTCGATCAGTAATGGCAATGTGGAATATCAGAGTCCATTTATTTCTATTATTTTTGTTGTTCATCACAGATAGACATGGAAATGAGCAAAGTAATAAAATACGATGCAAATAATATATATTGAAAATCTAAAACCAGGGAATATGAGACATTATATTTCAAGGCATGTTTATTTCTCAATGTAGAGAATCTAAATGTTTTTATTTATTATTCTTTGTTTGGCCAAAATTAAGAGATATTACTCTACCAAGCTGGGAATGGAAATGTACAGAAAGTTAATGTTTGTGTTGGCAATTGTATGTTCTCTAGTTCAAGTTTTATACTTTATCTATTATTTTGTTGTGATTAGTGGAATTGAAAGTATTTCTCCACATAAGTTTATCTTAGGCCAACTTAATGGCTTAATGGCGAATGTTGTAAGAAGGACATTGATATAAAAGAGAACATTTTCTCCTTACGAGTATGGAATGGCATATGTATTCTCATGGATTGTTTCAAACATTTACAGTAGCTCCTAGTTTATGAAGATACCATCTACACAATTCAAGTTCAACACATCAATTTCATCCGGATCTGTCCACAATTTTTTGAGATGTCCTGCACACAAAAACAAACATACAGACAAACAAGAAAATGATGTCACACAGAGCATGACACTTGCAAAATCCATAAAACAAATTTGACCTCAACAATAATTGGTGGTTGAATTCAATGACCAAATATGCAACTCCTCCTCAAATTTCAAGTGAATCGGATGAAAATTGCCAATTTCAGAAATCCGGCCTGTGTTGACTTTTTGGCCGATGTGAACCTCCAAAATTGGTTGAATTCCGTGACCTGAAATATATCCCCTTCAATTTTCAAGTCAATGGGATGAAAATTGAGGATTTTAGAAATACCACCTTAGTTGTTGACCTTGGGCCTATGTTGATCTTTGGGTTGGTGTTCAACTCAAAAATAATTGGTTGGTTGAATTCGTTGACATTTAAATATAAATCCTCTTCAAATTTCAAGCCAATCAATTGAAAATTGAGGAATTCAGAAATTTCACTTAAATTGTTGACCTTTTGACCTCAAAAACAATAGGCTTCTTCCTTATGGCAAACTCTACCATGTGGTGAAGTTTCATGAAGATCGGTTTAAAATTGTGACCTCGAAGCGGCAGACAGAATAACAAGAAAATGACATCGTGCAGAGCATGAAACTTGCAAAATCCACCCCCGCCCCGCACTCTCTAAAGGTTGCCATAGATACATCCAATTGTCCATTTATGTTGACCTTAAAAATAATTAGCTGGTTGAATTTAGTGACCTGAAATATAAATCCTCTTCAAAGATTAAAATTCACAATCTTAATCAAAGTTCAGGTCAATCGGATGAAAATTGATCATTTTTCAGATTGAAATTGATGATTTTAGAAGTTTGACCTGTGTTGACCTTTGACCTTTCGACCTCATAAATAGTTGCTTTTCCAAATCAGTGATGGACTATGTAATTGCTGTGTAATTTTCTAGTCAATCGGATGAAAATTGAAAAAATTTCAAATAAAATTTGTTGATTTTAGAAGTTTGACCTCACGTTGACCTTTGACCTTTTCAACTCAACAATAGTTGGTTTCCCAATTCAGTGACACATTATGCAAATCTTGTTTAAATTTCAAGTCAATCGGATGAAAAATGACGATTTCAGAAATTTGACCTCAAGATGACCTTTGACCTATGACCTCAAAACCAAGAGGCTTCTCAGTTGAGACTACCTCCACAACTTGGTAAAGTTTCATGATTATCGGTTTATAATTGTGACCTGTAGGTGACAAACATCCAGACAGATAAACAAACAGACAGAACAAGTGAAATCCTTCAATACAGCGCATGTGGTGAAGCAAATGAGAAGACTAATGTTATTGAAAGAACCACTTATCACTTTGCCACCAACATCTGCCATAATTGTAAGTAAATTTCAACTACTAATGCATGACGAAACACTTGTTTATGGCTGATATTAAAGAGAATGATGGCATATGAAGAACTTAGCTTTCGGCGTTCGGCGCAAAATGCCATGGTGGGCGGAAATGACGTCTTTCGTTCGTTCGTACATGAGAGGGGAGCGTTTCTTGGTTTTTTTCCGTCAAGCAATAAATTCAATGGTTTTCACATATGTAACACATTAGTTTCACAAATTTCCATTGAAATACTCGGGTATTTCCGTCAATTGTCACCATTTTCGTCTCGGTTACGCACTGCCATCTACCGGACGGCCATCGTTGGCTCACTTGAGGCACGTGGGGAAGGGGGGGGGGGGACACCGGGGACATTTCAAACTCGGTGCAATTGTATACAGTGCACGCGCTGTAATAACATAATCGACTGAACAATATAGTTGAAAAATGTTTGAATTTTTTTAAGTAACAAACAAACAGACAGAAAGGAGTGAAAACATAACCTCCTTCACCTTCAGTGGCAGATGTAATGAAAAAGCCACAGGAAATACTTCCCAGTTTAATGGCCCAACCCAATATCCCAGGGGGGCAATTTCACACAAGGCTGACACGATTGACCCGCTCTGGTCCGAATTCTGCAGCCCTGGGACCAACTCCCACCAAGGCTGCTTGAAAATAAATTAAAGAATACGTCGGCCTCGTGTGTCCAAACGTGGCTGTACGCTCTGGCCCTATTACTACCGGGCCTTTGTGCCCCTCCCTACATAGACTACGCTGCGATGTCATTTCGTGAATATTTCATATCGATTTTCTCCAGTGTTTAAATTTAGTCTTTCGGGCTAACACATTACAAAAATGATGTTTGGCATTTTTTTTAGATGCCATCTGGGATTAATGGCAGCCCTGTTTAAAAAAAAAAATTTGGACAAACATTAATAATTGCTTGGTTTGGGCCATCATAGTCATGTAAACAGATAAAATTGGATGTTATTGTTTTCAAATTAATGTATTTTACCCCTTGTTATATGAAGTATTATTTGTTAAATAAATCTGCTAATTTTTATTTACAACTGAAATTGATTTTTTTTTCAGACTATGTATACAGAACCATCCAAAATCCAGCCAGAGAAGCAGAGGAAAGGAAAGACAGAAGTGTTTGTAGCAAACTAAATGGTGTAATTGATAACTTGTCAAATGCCTGCAAGACTCAGATTAACTAACGTTGGAGCAGTACTGGATAAACTGATATCCAAGATCACCGAATTAGATCTCCACAAACTCAGAGACATTTGATTCCAAAACCATCAAATATCCCATTTATAGTGGGCCAGGGTGTACATGCAGCAAGTCACTCACCTGAAACAATTCCTTGGGAGCACATGTCAGTGCATATGGGATTTGCATTTTGCTTCGCTTGAGGAGACGTGCCTCTGATTTTTTGCACACAACCAATTTGACTACACGGTGCATATCCCAGAATATATTGCACGTATGTATAGCTTGCAGCAAACACATCCAGTCATTTGGCAGGAGTTCGAAAGTGGAGGATTTACAGTCCAAACAAATTACACAGCATTCACAGCTATTGGTGCTGATCAGGGTCAGGAGCATATTAATAAGGCTAATAAAGGTGATGGAGGCATTTGGTCTACAACCACTAATCCAGAGGCCCTAGTGAGATGTTATCTCAGTACAGAGTTAACACGATTGTCTGTCAAGACACAACATATCCTTGGCTTGGAACACTTTCTCGAAATCAGCACCATGATCTATCTACCTGTATCTGATGGAAACTGTGATGGCAGGAACAAGTACAAAAGCTGAAATATGTCCTGTGCAAATCCAATCCATTCAAGGTTGGAGAAGTGAATGATAGCACAGAAATGATTTTGGTACATAACAAAGAAAATAATCATACCAAAAGATGTATAAGAGAATATACCCAACACTGCAAATCAAGGCGAATCTGCCTGCAAGGATTTTATGGAACAGAGACTCTCTGGTGAGCAAAACCTGTGGGACAAAATGACTAGTTTGAAGGTTCTTGGATGGATGAAGGAAACAGTCATGAAAACCAAAGTAGGAGCAGAGAAAGTTGTGATCAAGGCATCAACCTCATAAATGGTGTGTTTGGTTGCAATAAATCAATCATCTGGAGGCATCATACTGAAAGAGGTGATCGGAGAATACAAATTCTCTCCCATTAACCATTTGTTGATGTCAAAGGATGGACGACTCCATCTGTTTATTGACAAAGCACAACTTGTTCATCTGCTGGAAGAACACGTAGAAAGAGAAGAGGAAACGGGTCGTGTTTCCACTGCAACTGATTTTGGTCACTGGTGATACTGTTGTGGAAATGGGCCCTTAGTGGGTTATTAATTATAGGATTAGCCCAGATCCCCCCTTAAATGCATGTTTAGCCAGGTTGTTTGGTAATCGGACGTTACATGCGTGTTGCGAAGTGAAGCAGGCTGTCCAGTGTTCATACAGTGGTGGTGTACCGAGAGGTGCCTTTCTTCTTTTTCCTCCCCCCCGTCTTAACGAGCCCCCCACCCAGCGCCCTGACAGTCAGTCAACAAGACGTGCCAGCAACCCATTGGCGGAGAGGTGCTGCAAACTCGAACGATGGACCAATCACGGGTCCCCGGAGGCGGTCCAAAAAGCCCGCCCCAAAAAGTCAAGTGAGGGACTGGCGGCTTTGTCGGTCTGTGATCTGCTTCAGGAGGAGTGTCTTGTCCAGCTGTCGCTCCTTGGCCATGGATCCAGCATGCAGGTCGTCCCCAGGTTCATCCTGAGTCCAACCACGGGGCCTCTGACTGTCCTGACTTCCTGCACGGCTCGACACGTCTTTCATCCCACCGATCCACCTGCGGAGCCTAACACCCAGATTTGGCCTGGTCTGGTGTACAGGCCAGGCCTGGATTCACATTCTGGACCTTATGAAAAACCAGCTGGAACACACCATAGGTCTTTCACTCTTGTGCCGTCGACCTTACAGGGGCTGGACGCACCGAGGCTGTGTGCGTGAGCGGTGCTGACAAGAGGACATCGTCGCACCCATCTTGTCACGCTGGGTGCGTGAGCGGTGTTGACAAAAGGAGTACGTCGCCACCATCTTGCCACGCGACATGCACGAGCAGTGCCGATAGGAGTACGAGCGCCATCTTGCCACGCTGCATGCTCGAGCTGGGCGCTCGAATCCGAGACCATCGGCTTGTCACGAGCCGCATTCGTGCCTTCGACACTTTTCCTCTTGTCCATGAGGCACTACCAAGTACTTTGTGTCTTGTCTGCATGTTGTCCAGGCCTAAGGTTTATTTTGCTTGGGCCCCCTTCGAAACCCGTATCCGTTAAGATCCCTAGTTAAGAGCGGGTTATAGATTAGTTATAATGTTCGTGAATGTTTTGCTTGTGTCGTGTTTCCCCGATGTGTCCCCAATAAATCTGGCTGATTCATACGAGAGTTGCTGCCTTGAATTTATTCGTGCCGAGCTGAGGAACAATTGCTCGATTTGTATTTAAAACCAAACTGGTTATGGACTGTGGCAGACTTCGCTCGGTCTCTGACAAACCCAATCTGTAGCCGGGGTCTATATCCCCAAATGGCAAGGCACAGGGGTACTTTGGTATCGTGATCTGAGGCGCGTAACCCGAGACCTGTGCCGAACTAGCCGGCGTTATAACCCCTGAGATGCCGGTGCTGTTAAGTGCCGCCGAATCTTCAACAATACATCGAATCATTTCCCTTTGCAATGGCTGTCCGTCATGAAATGGCTGTGTTCAAGCACAATATACGAAACTACAGTAATCTGGCTCATCATTTTGTTTGTGCCATAGACTGCAAAAGCCAACAGTACGCTAATTCATATGTTGTGTTTGATAATAATTACAATATGAAATTGCTTAAAGAAGACACAAGACGATGCCGTACTGGAGGAACATCAACACATATCCCACAGTACAAAATTGACAACAACACATGTATCAGAGATTTAAACAAATTTATGAACAGCACTAAAACAAAAACTTTCTGACACACGACTTGGCACAGCAGGTGATTGAGAAGTGCAACTGTGCAGTCACAACCATTACTTGCATGGATGTGCTGCCGAATCAGTCACAACAAGATGTAATTAGTGTGGAAATCACACAAGAAGAAGCAGATACCTTGTGCACCATGAATTCTGCTCCATACATTTACACCCTTTTAGGCAATCGAGTTCAGGGTCCGCAGACTCATCACTCTTGGCAGGAGAACAAAACACAGGGCCTTTTCTCTCATGGCAAGCAGGATGGTAGTCTTCCATTACCTTTCTTGCAACCTCTCTGTCTTCGTCACCTTGCCCATCATCCCTCCCCAATTCCACAAGGGCATCGGTGCTTAACCATTGGCTCATTCTTCAACTACATTCCCTTGTCCCCTTTTTTTATGCCGGTCGACTTTGCCAGCTTCCTTATTCTTTTCCATAGGACATCTAACTTTTCCACAAAAAAAAAAATGCTGGAATTATTGAGATTCCTTTCCTTTCTTATGCCCTTATTATTTGCCTCTTTACCCTCATTTTCTTACTCCTATCTCCTCCCTAACTTCTTTGCCTTTTTCTACCTGTCTTTTATTCCATTGTGACCATGAATGATATCACCAATACATTGCACCAGAGAAACTGTGAGCAATGTATGACTCCTCTCTTGTACAAGCCCAATCGAAGCATGCTGATTTAGAACCTTATTGAATGCCAGTATGATCTTGGTGGGATAATTAACAACCGCAAGGATCTCCCACTGCCATTTTTTGTGTTCACGTATTTGTGTCTTCTGTATTTTTAGATCCATACGTTTCTGTGCTGAGATTGAGAGTAATGCGAAGTTTCCCTGATTGATTGATTGATTGATTGATTGATTGATTGATTTATGACCCTGCGATCGCGAAGCGAAAAGCACGGTTAAGCGATCGGTGATGTACTACTTACGTCGTACGTCGTGTCTGCATTTCGTTAAGAGCGTGCATCAAAAACCGTTCAGCGGAGGAAATTGAAACTTTACCACATGTTACATGACCATGTGATAAGCGGTCACTCTTTTGAGGTCAACATAGGCCAAAGGTCAACACAGACCGATTTTCTAAAATCTCAAATTTTCATCCGATTGACTTGAAATTCGAGGAGGATTTGCATATCAAGTCACTGAATTCAACCACCAGCTATTTTTGAGGTCAACATCGGCCAAAAGGTCAACATAGGCCGAAATTTCTAAGATTGACAATTTTCATCTGATTGACTTGAAATCTGAAGATGATTTTCATAATGATGACCATCGTGTGTCACATAGTCTGGCAGCCATATTGGATCGAAGAAAATCTTCATAGGAGAAACCACTTAACTGATCAATGCAAAATTTAACTAATTCATCAACTACCCATGGGAAATATGACTTGATAAAGATGACGTCATCAGTCATGTGGGCTGACAGCCATATTGGATCAAAGAAAAAATACCTTAAAAAAACAAAAGAGTTGGTTCTCACTCTTCTATGAATACCATCTAGTATTTTTTAGAGTGAAAGAGTTATATTGTCTTTGTGGTTAATTATTTAATTGCAGTGGAAGATTAATAATCTGTTCTTGCCTTTGTAACCATAAAGTTCAAGGTAACTGATTACAGTGAGAAGTTATGTTAGATGATCAGAGTTACGGCACCTCATTTATTCAGGGAAGTCAATTGGACTGCTGGAACCATCCCGAGACTCCAGCTTGTGATATTGTTTTATTTTTGTATTGTAAGGCTATTTCAAAATAGAGATTGGCAGTCAGGAATAAAAACAACAATTTCATCACATATTTCCTACCTCTGTATCAACAATTGAACGAACAGTGGAGACATTTCAGTGCTATGAGCTCATGCTTGTTTCACCGTGCCGATCTTTAGTCAAATCCATTAAAGCTGACCAGGAAATTTATTGTTCCAAATTCCCCTTTCAGATAGGTGGACAATCATGGGTGGAAGTGCCACGTGGCAAACTATATTCAGCATCTTCCTCATTCTGTCTCCGTACATCTTCCCTTGGAGATGAACCACTAATTATTCTGTTCACTTCTGAGTTCTGGCACACAATTACTACCTCATTGGAAGTGCAAATGGAGGCGAATGGAAATTGTAGCTTCCATGGGCATGGCTTAACAATGTCATGTCTGTCATGCCTCATGGAAAATGCCTCATTTTTGGTTTTGTGTATTCTCCCAGACGTGCTGAGCTCCATCCTAGTCAGAAATGTGTTTCACAATATTGGAGATTCAGGGAAGTCAATTAGACTGCTCTTCTTCTCACTTGGCATCCCAATGCTCCTCAAACCATGGATGGAATGGTCTGCCAATTGCCCCCCTCCCCCACTCCATCCACCCCCATGTTCTCATTGCTGCATTTTCCACATAGAATGATGGTACCGAACACTTCTGTGCTCCTCAGATAGCATTCCATCGTTAACATTATGCCATTTACATATCAGCAACCATAAAAAGGCCTTCCCAATTGCTCACATAGACCAGGGTAAAACAGGACGAAGCAGAAACCAGACTTTTGTTGGATTATCCATGCAGGTTTTTCTTGACTTAGTCAAACGGGATTCCTAACAATGAAAAGCATTGCCTTTGGTAGTTATGAGCATGCAATTGATGAGGTCCATAAATGCTGTATCTCATTGAGATGTTAATTCAACAGGTTGGAAATCTTCATGCCCTCTGGATGAAGCTGCATGCCATGGATTGTGTCTAAGCCATTGAATAACAGAATGTACTGGAAAAACACTTGGTGGAGTGCACACTTCTGTCAGGCTGAAGTTTACATTTTGTATCCCACTGATAGGCCAGATCTGGATCTGGACCTTAACCAAAATCTAATCGGCTTGTTCTTGTCACCTAACCATACCTGTCCACCAAGCTTCATCCGAATCCATCCACAACTTTTTTCAGACATCCTGCTCACAGACAAACAGACAGGCAGGGGTGAAAACATAACTTTCATCCACCATAGGTGGCAGAGGTAAAATATGAAATCCAATCAGTGTTGATTGGTTTTCTGTAAACGTTGATGCCCATTGTCCCATCAAGTGCACTAATTGCAAAATTGTCAAGGAATGCTATCTCACCTTTTTTCTCCCTTGGAAATGTTATAGTGAAAAACACTAAATTCACATGATTAAACACTTGGCTTTATCACCTTACGACATCGTGTCACCAACTTGGTGGTATCAGCTTTAAGACAGGTGTTCAAAATAGGATCCCTTCTGCCAGCATTAGTTGGTGGATGTTAAATATCCCAGAGTATCCTTCACGAAGAGTCAGCGAACTATCGCCGGCACCCTGAAAAAATTCCAAATTCCTGCCCTAACTAAGAAGGGAAACTGCATCAGCGGAACTGCCGTGCTTCTGTAGAACGAGCAGTCAGAATCTGCACACAAAATGAATGACACTAGATTCGTCACAACTGCAGAAACTGGAGATTTGATTTCTGTACCTTTGTTGCGACGACGACAGCCAACGTTTTACAATTTCTCCCTTTTTTAAGGTGATTGGCTGAACGATGGAATTCCTCTATTTTTGTGTCAGACCTATCCAGTGCATCAGTTCCGTGTAAACCCAAAATTCCACATCATTTTTACATTGTTAATCCATAACTTTTTAGGACATCCTTTCGATTTTCTTAATTCTACCATGAGCTTTATTGCTTTCTTTACAGCTTGATCTTCTGACCATTACAAATGACCATATATGCCATGTCTTCCCTTCCTATGTTCTTCTTCACTGGTATTGATTCTTTATCTCTTCCTGATTTCTGAGCTTCCTCATTCTTTCTTTCAGAGACAATCTATTCTTCATCAACATCGTCATCGTCGTCGTCGTCGTCGTCGTCGTCGTCATCATCATCATCATCGTATATGTCATTAGTATACGGGAAAGAAGGAATATTCGTGTAATCTTCCCGGTCTTCCCTACAATGTCTGGTAATACTTTACATACCATTTGTGCATGTGTTAAGGACTGTCGGTCAGGAACCTTTGATTCAACCAATGGTTGTGCAGTTTGGCCCGAAAGGATTGAATTGAATTTGCTTCAACCACACTTTCAGGGAGATTGTACCAATCCATTACATTCCAATGACTAAAGAACTTGCTTCTGATACCCAGTGTCGACCTATGTCTGTGCACCTTGAATGTGTCATTGAGTACTTTGAAGACATTGCTTGGCCTCAACGGTGCACATCGGCGTTGATGCGTGGCCAGACATAGCATGTGGTGATGAGTCACTGGGTTGCTCGAATACCTGGGTGCACGACTAAGTGAAAAGTATCGAAGACTGTGCAACAGAATGCCACAGGAACGAAAGGGCATGACTGTCCCATCGATGTATCATACACGAGGGTAGCGTTTGTCCCTGGGAGCAGTACCTTGTGAAATGCAAGAGAACCCTTTGCAAACTGTAGACTGGAGCTCCGTGTCCTCCCATTGTGCTTCTGAAAGTGCAATAAAATTGATGCTAGTGCGTTGGTGGAAGACAATGCCAATACCTCAATGCGTGAGAGAGTGTTGGCCAACGAGTTCATGATTCCTTTGATGTGCCGAATGTAGGTTGTGAATTGCGAGATATAACTGAGTTGGCAAAGTATTCGAGGAGAGTGAGAGTGTGAATGGGTGGGTCGAGTAAAAGTTAAAGGTTTGTAGTCTGTCAGGACAAAGAATTGTCTTGCATATAAGAAGTGGCAGAAGTGCTTAATGGCAAAGAAAACAGCAAGCAATTCACGATTTAAGGCACTGTACTTGCAATCTGTTGGTTTCAGCATTTTCGAGAAAAAGGCCAGTGGACGCCAGTCGGCATAAATTAACTGATGAAGGACCGCATCCACCGCAACCTCAGATGCGTCTACCATTAGGCTTGTTGGCACCTCTGGCTTTGTATAAATCAGGAGTGAGGAGTTGACCAGTGGTGCATCTTTAATGGTGTGGAAGGCTGACAAGGTTGGAACCGACCATCAAAACACTTCAGGGTGCTTATCAGTTGTGATTAACTCATTCAGCGGCTGCAGTGTTGTGGCTGTGTTTGGAATAAATTGATGGTAAAAGTTGACGAGGCCCAAAAACTCTTGCAGTTTGCGTTGAGATTATGATAACGAGAAATCCTGAATAATCAGCACCTTCTCATGAGTGGACGAATGCTGAGCAATTAACACAGTAGCCGAGGAAATTAAACTCCGGAATACCAAATATGCACTTTTTGGGATTGATCATGATGCCAAAGTCTTGCAAACGGGTTAAGAAGAGATGTAGGAGTTCCTGATGTTTCTGAAGAATGACATAAATCAAGTGAGGGATCAAAGTAGTGAGAAATGTCTAAGATAAGGAAAGATTGAAGTATTGGTAAAGCCACAAGAATCAGACTTAAGACACTCGTTTTCCCTTCTTTTTTGAATATAGAATCGAGGCTCGTGGAAAAGCTCATACACTGAACGGATCAGGACGTAACATCAAAAAACATGACGCAAAACATGCAACAAAAGGAAAAGTAGAAACGCAGGCAAAAGGAGCAGGAGAGGTGGGGGGAACACCAAAAGCAGAGTTCAGGTCAGGTATAGGAACTTGTACTGGAGCAGCACGTCACTGTGTCCACTTTCCACCGGTACTCCAGGGGCCTCCGTCTGGCCATCCCCGAGGCAGATGCCTGGCCCATCTCCATCTCCATGAGATGCTGATCAACTGCTGCAACCACGACACACATAGTCGGCCCATTGGCATCCTCCACTCACGAGGCTCCCTCGCTGAAAGAATCTGGTGAGCAGGATCAGCATCAGGAAAACGAGGCACATGTCCAGACAGCCGCAGCTGACGCTCACGGACTATGCAGGTAACAAATCTCATTTAAGTCTCCCGCAGCAACTGCTCGTTGGACACAAAGTCTGACTAGCAATAGCCAAGGATTCTCCAAAAAGACCTGGTGCCAAAGGAATTAAATCTCCATCTCAAATCCCTGATCAGAATCCAAGTCTCACATCCGTAAAGCAAAACTGGAAGCACCAAGGACCTGAAGACTCAGACTTTCATCCTCCTGCACAGGTACCGACAGCGCCATACCCCATGATCCAGTGAATCCATGACTCACAAGACCTGACCCAGAAGTATATTGACCTCTGGTTCACAGGCAGAAGAGACATGAATATCACTGCCAAGGTAAGTGAATCTCTCTGTGACCTCAACATCTTCACCACAAACGGGTACAGACAAGATTAGCAGCATTCAAGATGTTATTGAAAGCCTGGAACTTAGTTTTTACCCAGGAAACCAGTAATCCCAGCGGCCCTGACCCCTCAATCAGCACCACGAGGGCCCCCAAAAGGATATCTAGAGTCTCCACAAAGATGACTGCATCATCTGCGAAATCAAGGTCAGAGATCTTGACATTCCCAAAAGATGCACCACAGCTTGATCTCTCTGAGATCCTCCAAAGAATCCAGTCCATACAAGTGCTTAAAAGTGTGGGGGCCAGAGCACACCCCTAAAGAACTCCATTAACAACTGTAAATACATCCGAGATGGTATCACCACATCTCACAGCACTCTCATTACTGGAGTATCGTTCAGACATTATATTGATCAGTTTGGACCCATTACATTGGACCCGAAGCGCAAGGGTACGGTCAATCGTTGACCTCTTGGTGCAAAGCCCGACTGCTCTGGGCGCTGGTGCTCAAGCAGATGGTGGCAAACCCAATCAAGAATTATCCGAGTGAAGACCTAGCCCGGCAGTAAGAGCAGCGTCACCCCTCAGTAGTTGTTGCAGTCTTGGCGATCACCCTTCCTTTTCCAGAGAGGGACAACAAGGCTCCTCTTCCAGTCAGTTGGGATGATGCCTGTGTTCCAGACAGAGCACAAAACTGCATATAGGGTAATTCCAGCATAACGAACGTAGCATTGAGACAAAAATTGCATCACTAATGTTGATATTTTGAAAAGGTTGGCCATATTACAGAGAGTTTCTTTATTACATTTCGTCATTAGTCTCTATGGCTTTCTGATATTGGTACAAACCCCACTGTGTAGTCTACTACTAAAGCAAAAATCAACATTTAAGAGGCGTAACGGACGTAACTTCGAAATGGACACAACTAAAACTGGCCATAGCACAATTCTTAAATCCTGCGAAATAACGAATTTGTAGTATACCTTTCATTCACAGTAAGCAAACTAAGCATTAGTAGCATACTTTCTATATTCTAACGATACGATCTGTCTGTTGTTTGTTAAAATATTTTGAAAAGTTCACTGTAACGGACATAACTCAGCAATGTAACGGACGTAACCCATGCGATCACATGTTGGATAGTCAATGCTAGGGCGCATTTTATGATATCTATACAATCTCTTACATACATCAGCGAACATTTGGTTGTCTAACAGCTTGTATAAGCCTCATTGCTTGCATATGCCTCGTTGATGTTGATCTATGGGCACAGAGAGAAATGGACCAAATATGTTGATGAGTAGTTACAGCCTGATCCTATATCAGTAATATTCATGAGCGAATACTACTTCGGATTAAAACATTCAACAAATAGCCATATTTTCGACAAAATGATAACAGACAGAATGACTTACTGTTGGAAGACGTTGAGGCAGTTCTTTCAAGATGGCCGCCAAATCACGTGACATCATCCACGGAGTAAATATCGCATAAATTATGAAAATTCAGACCTAACTAAACACCGTCCAACAGAAATCCTTTTGAAAAACACATTTTCAAATTTTATGCTTCATGTCCATTATTACGTGGAATTACCCTATCGTGACATGAGTACAGCATTCCCGCCAGCCTTGAAAAGTTCAGCATGGATGCCACAGATCCCAGAAGCTTGACCCCGTTTCAACTGGTTCACCACAGCCTGTGTTTCCACAAACAAAGGTGGATCACAGTTGATTGGAGGGTCATCAATGAGGAAAATTACACCCCTGACATCCAACTCAAAAGCTGGTGGATCAGCCTGGTACAGCCGCTCAAATTAAATGGCTTAGCAGGCCTTCACATCGGACTCCTCTGTCAAGAGCCCACCACCATCCACTCTTACTGCAGCACACCGAGGGACGGGCTTGGAGGAAAGCAATGCGTGAATTCCCCTGTAAGCAGGAGGAGAATCACTTGACCACAGGTGATGCTCCATCCCTTCACAGATTCCTCGCACATAGGCCTCCTTGTCCACCCTCACCGCACGTGCAGTTTTATGCCTCAACTGCCTGAACAGCTGAGCTCTGCCATTAAGCCTGGCCTTGCGATTCTGGTCAATGGTATCCAGTGTCCCTTTAAAGACAAAATTCTTCTTCGCCCTATAGTGAGTTCCAAGATAACCACCGGCAATGTCAAGGATGGTGGTCTTGAAGGCACTCCACAACTCTTCAGGATTCCCCAAAGCACCCAGACCCCCCAAATCCCCACTCAACCTGTTTGCAAACTCCTCAGCTACTCTCTTATCCTTGAGCTTGCCAACGTCCAGCCTAGGCTGGGATGGTTCTATTCTCCCAGATTTAAGCAGCAACTTCAGAGTTGCTACCACAAGCCTGTGGTCGGTATTGAGAAACTGTGCACTCCGGTAGACCCTGCATTTCTGTATCATCCTCCAGTGACCATCAACGAGCACATGGTCAATCTCCTTTGCCACACCGCCAGCGTTGGAATACCAAATCCAGTGATGAGCGTGTGGGTGCTGAAACCATGAACTAGCCAACCTCAGTCCATGACTTTTTTCAAAGTCAAGGAACAGCAGAGTTGAAGGTCAGGAATGAGGGAGACCTGGACAAACAACAGGTGTGGGGATTAATTGGGGGGGGGGGCAGGAGAGGATGCTTGTGGTGGACACGATGAATGTAGAAGGAAACGCCAAAGAGGAAAAACTGGAAAATTAGAAGTTGATCCTGGTTTCAGATTAAGGACAACCTGAGATTGTGGTGAACGGCTTTCTTGAAGACCTTGAGGGAGCAATGATATTTATGAGGACATGGAAGTTGATTCCACAGGTATGAAAAAGGAAGAACAAATGAGTGGAAGTGAGCAGTGATCCTGGATTTAGGTAGTTTCACCAGCAGAGGGTTGATGGTGGACCGTGTGAGCCCTGCAGAAACCTGGGGCGAGACAAATCACTGAAAGAGCAGAGGGTGCAAGACCAGAAAGGAGTTGGTCGAAGACAGAGAGACCAGCGACCTGTCTGCGATGTTGAAGTGATAAGCCCATCGACTCAGCTTCTTCATGGAAGATTCCAATAATCTTAAAGGACTAGGTTTCCACAGCATCAAGCTGAGCAAGATGTGAGGCAGGGGAGCCAGCCCAGAAGGGAGAACAGTACACCATCAAGCTGAGGATGAAGGCCTTGTAGGTGGATAGGAGTTCAGGGGTGCCAAGTTCCTCAGTGAGGTACTTCAAGGTACCCGTTCCAATGCCGAGAGGGTTTAAGATGCTGACCCCGTGATGGAGCACTAACTAACTGAGGTTCAAGCGGGCTTTGGACGATGAGCTGCTCCCTTACAGAGAGCTCCATCCGAGCTTGCAGCAATCTGACAGGCAGCTGTCGATAACGCAATTCTTCCGGCCTTGTCCCTCCACCTCGACACCACCAGTGCCCTGACCTTCCTCACCTTCCTCAGACGACATCTCATTGGCACTTTCATTTGGGTCGTCTCAAGATGAGCCATTCTATGGCTTTTAATTTTTCTTTTTCTTCATCATCATCATCATCATCATCATCATCATCATCATCATCATCATCATCATCATCATCATCATCATCATCTTCATCATTTTGCAAAGTTACGTGTGCTGTGTTTGTTTGATCAAAAATTTAAACGGTACATGTTGTTGTTTTTTGTTTTGTGGTATGCTATGGTTCAGAGACTTTAAAATACATTCTTGCATAAATTGGAAACGGTACCCGGTGTCAGGGCCGGATTACGATTTTGCCAGCCCCTGGGCTGCAGATACTGTGAGGCCCCCAGTGAAAATTAATAAAAGCACGCAAATCGAATTTTGGATTCTTGAAATCAGTTTATTCAACTTCTACAACATATTGTCAACATTAGGCCCACACAGATGGGTGTAAGTGTAACACAACAAAAAGAGAAGAGATATTGTGATATTTTCAAAACTAAAATAAGTTTTTTTAAATATTAAATTTATTTGACAAGGTTAAACAAAATTAAAATTCAAACATTTGCTTTGCGTAATTTCTTGGTAACAAATTTCTCCAAAACATCAGTAAATTGTAAATTTTTGAGAACATCATTTTCAATTGTCATGACAGAGCTCGTCTGTCAAGTCGTTCTTGTGTCATTGTTGACCTGAGTACATTCTTTATATGTTTCAGCCTGGAGAAACTTCTCTCTCCAGTCGCATTAGTTATCATTAAACACAAGTAAATCCGGAGTGCGATTTCAACATTAGGGAATGAAGAAGTTAATCCATTTTTTAGCACAAGGGTGTAGATATCAGAAGCTTGCGGTGTTTCATGCTTGTCCCTGAATTCATCAAATTGCCCAACAAAGTTTTGAAAGTGAACAATTTCTGGCACAAATTCAGGCTCGATGTCATCTGAGTAAATCTTCTGAAACTTGGCTGCTGTTGTTGAAATGTCTTCATCGTTCATTGTTGGAAATTCGACCAGGAAAGCAAACAATGAATGAACATTTTTATACGCTTCAATGCGATGAGAAAGAGCTGCGCATAACTTATCTATGATGGGTAGATATGTTTCCACCTTAAACTTCTGGCTTCCTCGCAAAGCACCATCTTCAGCATTACCATCTTTTCACTTTTCACTCACAAATGAAGTAACTTTTCACAGTAAATTAATTTCACTTAATCTCTGGAGGCCCTCAGCTGGTGGAGGCCCCTGGGCTGCAGCCCATAAAGCCCCTGCCTTAATCCGGCACTGCCTGGTGTTGTCGTTATTTTTTTTATTTGTAAGCGTCTTTAATGAAACTGTAATCGTGCATTCGTGGTCAAAAACATTTTAAACTTTAAAAACTTTCACCTTTGTACGAGGAAGCACCTCAAACCGATAATGTTATCCCCCTTGTCCCCATTGCACCGATTCCCCGACTGTGGTGGTGTCGCCATTTGCAGCCTTTTTCATGAACCAGGTACCCCTGTGAACCAATAACGTTATCCCCCTTGTCTCCATTGTAACAATGACAAAACACTCGTGGATTTTACTCCAGCATTCGCGGATTTTTCACGGGTCGGGAAATCCCCGGAACATATCCCCCCATTTCCCATTGAAACAATGCTCCCACATTCGCGAGGCTTTCCCAGAACGTATCCCCCGCGAATGTCGGGGTCCTGGTGTATAGCATGATATTTCAAAAAGTTATGCATGAGTTGGTTCGATGACGAGAACAAGCCAATTACATTTTGGTGCAGGTCTGGATCCAGATCCGGCCTCTCAAACTCAAATCGAACGGGATATAAAATTTAAATTGTTCAGCCTGGCGGAGGCAGACGTGCTCTACCGAGTGCTATTCCAAGTTTTTGCACGATTTACTATTATTCTTTCAAAACACGTATCTGCACTCTGATTAAATAATTGCCCGTCATCCAAAAGAGAATTGGAGAAAGCATGCAGTGAGATTTAAGTCATAAATTACCCCCTCAAGCAACATAATTAGATTATAATTATCTCTGATTGTTATTAAATCTCTCAAAGGATTTGTGAGCAGTGTAACGAATCCTTCCTCAAGATGGAAGATAGACAAATCTGTTTCCTTTTTAATAAAATCCAAAATGTCACAACAGTTTTAAAAGCCTTGCAAATAAGTTAAATGGTGATCATGGGTCTTAGTGACCAACACTATGAAGACAAGTTCTGTTTAATATAAAACAACACAGTATATATGAATCTGACTAATTATATAGATATGAGGGGAAAAGCCCATCAAAAAAATGATGGGTTTACTCCAAACAACACAGAGGATTACAATAAATTCAAAGTTATGGATTATGTCCGATTAATTATTTGCAATAAATAATACAGTCTAAGCAATGAGACTTTCCCTGGGGTGGATTCAAAGTGAGGGGAGCAATCTGTCAACAAATTTGGCAAAACATTGCATATTGGAATGAGAGCATTGTAGCTTTTTCACCCCCCCCCCCACCAACAGGAGAGTACGTCCATCTTTAGCATCCAGACAGACACACACATACATACACACATATACGCGTGTGCACACATGCACACGGAGGTGGATACTTTGAAGCTGAGTCGGTCTCCGTTCCACCTCTTGAAACTCACCCATGTGTAGAGATGGCAGCCAACAACAGCAACTTACACACACACACACACACACACACACACACACACACACACACACACACACACACACACACACACACACACACACACACGGATAATTGAGACCTGGGAGGGCTCCAATCCACCTTCTACAACTGCATATGAAGATGATAACCAACGACATAGGGTAGTTTGAGACCTGGTTGGTCTCCGTTCCATGTCCTGTCACCCACCCACGGGTGGAGATACTGTACCAGCCCACGACACACACATCATTATATTTTACGTGCAGCCTATGGCTGCTGTTTGCGTCGTTGCTGGGAGTGCCGCTGATGCAGTGCCCCCTGTTTACACCAAGCTGATACTCATTTTGCCAGCCTCGGAAGGATGACAGGTTGAATCAACCCACCTGATGTTATTTAACAGCACGACTGGGGCTCGAACTGAAGACCCGAAGAACTTAAGCCAGTCTCCTTCACCGTGAAGCTATCACCAGGATTTCGTCACACATTTTACCTCAACAAACACGATCTTCAAAAGAACAACTACAACTGCAATAATTAAGCAAATTGCTCATCCCTTTCTTTGGGTGGTGAATAATGCCATTAGAGAGCTGCCACAAGCAGTCCTGAAAATAATTTTTAAAAATAGTGGCAATACCCCTGGGCGCTCACCTGGTAGTGCTGGACGAGATAACCAGGGAACCACTGATAGGCCTGGATGAGCCACAAAATATGTAATGGAGAAGAAAGTAAATACCTTTGGATTTTTTTTTTTTATCATCATCGAAAAATGTGCCGCTGATGCAGTTTCATCGAAAATGTGTGTGTGGTTTCAGAAAAGAAAGCAAATACATTTTTGTGGGGCAACCCCCTGAGAACCCAACTCTTTTAATGTCATGAACAAACTTCAGTGCATCATGGGTGATGAAGGTTGAAGTGAAGTTTCATCGGAATTGTGTGGGTAGTTTCAAAGAAGAAATTAAATACCTCTTTTGGGGGGAAACCTCCCCTTACACCCTCTTAGAACCCGATTTTTCAAATGTCATGAACAAAATTTGGTCCATCCCGGGTGATGAAGGTTGTGGTGAAGTTACTTCGGAATTGTTTGTGTAGTTTCTGAGAAGAAAGCAAATACCTCTTTTGGGGGGGCAACTGCCCCGTAGACCCACTTAGATGCCAGGTTTTTAAAAATGCCACAAACAATATTTTGCACATCATGAGTGATGACGGTTGTTGTCAAGTTTCATGGGAATTGTGTGTGTAGTTTTTGAGAAGAAAGCAAATACCTATTTCGGGGGGCAACCCCCCCCCCGTGAACCCCCACGACCACAATGTTTTTTTTTAATACCATGAACAAATGCAACACCACCCCCACCCCCATAAACCCCTTCAGACCTCAATTTTTTTCATGCCATGAACAAGATTTGGTGCATCACGGGTGATGAATGTTGTGGTCAAGTTTCATCAAAATTGTTTGCGTAGTTTCAAAGAAGAAAGCAAATACCTATTTTGGGGGGCAACCCCCCTCCCCCACTGCCTCCGGAGATCCCCTGAGACCTTAAATTTTTTGACGGCATGAACAAACTTTGGTACATCATGGGCGATGAATGTTGTGGTCAAGTTTCATCTAAATTGTTTGTGTAGTTTCAAAGAAGAAAGCAAATACATATTTTGGGGGGCACCCCCCTTACACACAATTAGACCCCAATTTTTCTCATGTCATGAGCAAACTTTGGTACATAACAGGTGATGATGGTTGTGGTAATGTTTCGTCGGAATTGTTTGTGTAGTTTCTGAGAATAAAGCAAATTTATCTTTGGGGGGGGGTGCTTACACCCCCCCCGTAGACCCCCTCCGTAGACCCCATCAGACTGATTTTTTTTTTATGCTGTGAGAAAACTTTGTTACATCATGGGCGATGAAGGTTGTGGTCAAGTTTCATCAGAATTTCATGTTAGTTTCTGAGAAGAAAGCAAATACCTATTTTGGAGGGCAATCCCCGTAGACCCCCTTAGGACCTGTTTTTTTTTTTTTAATGTTCGGTACATACACAGTGATGAACGTTGTGAAAAGATTTAATCGAAACTGCATGTTTAGTTTCAGAGAAGAAGTTGAAAGTATTTGTGGACGGACAGACGGACGACGTGCTATCCCATTAGCTCCCCTGAACTACGTTCCAGGTGAGCTCAAATTAACCTGGTGTACATACATGAAGCAAAAACATGCGTACTGCTTATGTGCATGGATAATACATTGTGGTTATTTACTTGGGATGATTACAATTTCACTGAGCCATGGACTTAACACCTGAGGTGTCTATGATGCTTCACAAAATTGTGATGCATGATTTTGATTGTGAGCAAAGTCGTGTGAGCTGTCCGACCTATGCGACGAAGGCAGTTACGACGTCATGTCAATGAACGTAAGGTCACTTTCTCCATGACAGAAAATAAATACACAGTGTTGTTAAATGTTTAGATATATTTTAACATTATATATTCAATTTGAAACTTTCTACTTAATTAAATACGGATGAATTAATGAAATGAAATTAAATATATTTGAAATTAAATATAATTAATGAAATTAAATATATTTGATTTTGATATTATGTATTAAATTTGAAACTTTCTACTTTATGAAATATGGATACGTTAACATCTGTTAAAACCACAGAAAAATAGAATTTGGTGAATGATCTAATTAATATACTTGTACATCAAGTTGATTAATTATTATAAGTGTGATCGGCCAAATTAGCTTTTCTCATACCTTGTAGAACTCATGATCAAATGTATTACATAACGAGAAGGGTACTCGGTAGAACGCATGCCTCCGTGACGTCATGCCTGATCCACGAGAACATATCGGGCCTAATACATTTTTGAAATATCGTGCTTTGGAGTAATATATCGTTTTTGGCCCGACCTCTCAATGGTGAGGAATCACTGAAAAATGAAATAATTATCGCATCCAGATTTTCACCAAAATCGAATCGATTCGTTCTTGCGATACACCCAACCTGTCCACCAAATTTCGTCCGAATCAGTCCACAATGTTTTGAGATATCGTGCTCTATATCGGTTCTGGCCCAATCTTTCAATGGTGAAGAATCACTTAAAAAATTCTAGTAGTCGGATCCGGATCCAAATCTTCACCAAAATCTAATCAGTTCATCCTTGTCACACACCAAACCTGTCCACAAAATTCCATCTGGATGTGTCCACAACTTTTTGAGATATCTTGCACACAAACAGACAGACAAACAGACAAGCCGGTAGGCGACATGGGTGGTCGCTATATAATTGCATACTAGTCATAGTTTTTGACGGATCGGACTGAAATTTTTTGACAAAGAGGTTGATTATAGTGTGCATAAAAGCACAGAAGCCAATTTTTGATTTTTGAATTTTTTTTTCCCGGATGTTTTCAAAAATTTAAAAGTCCCATTGCGAGGCAACGGTGGCGTCCATAGCAACGGTGCTCAAAAGCATACAGCTACATCCTGGTATGAACCTACCAATCAAGTTTCATCAAAATTGTTTGACTCCTCTGGCCTCCAGAGCTGTCCATTACATACAAACAGACAGACAAGCCAGTAAGCTACATGGGTGGTCGCTACATAATTGCATACTAGTCATAGTTTTTGACGGATTGGGCTGAAAATTTTTGACAAAGAGCTTGATTATAGTGCGCATAAAAGCGCCAAGCCGATTTTTGATTTTCGAAAAAAACAATTTTTTTAGGATTTTTCAAAAATTTCAAAGTCCTGTTGCTAGGCAACGGTGGCGTCCTTAGCAACGGTGCTCAAAAGTATACAATTAGATCCTGGTATGAACCTACCTGTCAAGTTTCATCAAAATCGGTTGACTCCTCTAGCCTCCAGAGCTGTCCATTACATATAAACAAACATACAAACATACAGTCAGACGGAAAAACTGAGAATAAGGGTAGTCTAGCGACCACCCAACAAGCGGGTAGGCGACATGGGTGGTCGCTAGACTAAAGCCAATTTGAAATATGTTGATAAGAGAACACAGATGGCATTTTTTCCGTTCGTTGTTCCATCTAGGAACATGACGAGCAACTGTCCATTCATCATTTGTGTTCGATTCCCAAACCCTACGTTAAGAAATCCCAACGCGAATGTTGGGGTGAAAGCATATAGTAATATAATTGCATACTAGTCATACAGTTTTTGACGGATCGGGCTGAAAATTTTTGACAAAGAGGTTGATTATAGTGCGCATAAAAGCGTGGTAGCCGATTTTTGATTTTCGAAAAAAAAAAAAATTCGGATTTTTTCAAAAAATTCAAAGTCCCGTTGCTAGGCAATGGTGGCGTCCATAGCAACGGTGCTCAAAAGCATACAACTAGATCCTGGTATGAACCTACCAGTCAAGTTTCATCAAAATTGGTTGACTCCTCTGGCCTCCAGAGCTGTCCATTACATACAAACAGACAGACATACAGGCAGACGGAAAACCTGCGAATAAGGGTAGTCTGGCGACCATCCAACAGAAAGAGGTGAAAACATACATAACCTCCTTCACCTTCGGTAGCAGAGGTAATAAAGCTGATGGCTTGGCCCATCTCTGGCAAGAATTAAGGTAGCAATTTATCATTTCAATGAGTGCCCTTCATTTCACAAGATGGTGAATAACATCCAGTGGTAATTGTAATCACATTTATGCCAAGTAGTCACGGACACCACCTGTAGCTGTGGACAGATATTAACGCAACAGTCAAACACCACCGATTTGCTCCATCAGAATTATGTCCAGAAACCTTGTTGGCCAAACCAGATTTGTCAACTCAATGTCATGTTCCTGAAATGATGTAAAAAAGAAGAAGAAAAAATTGTAGTGCGGTATCATTTTAGCTACTATGTACTTTCACCTTTATAATATGAATGTTACTTTTGCATAGAAACGCAAATTATTCAAACAAATTCAATCCAAGTATCCATCCATTAGGATTAGGACTATACTCTGTGCAGAGCATTGGTGCTGCCAAACCAACCTCCTGGGCTCTTAGGCATAATCCTGGACAGGTCACCACTCTGACACAGGATACTCAAATGGCTCTATCATCCCAGCAAGCTGGAACTCGTTTAGCCAACCTCAGAATTATGACAGGCTGAGTCAACCCCACCTGGTATTAATTTAGCAGCCAAACAGGATTTGAACTCGGGGCCCTGGGATCCCAAGCCCACCACCCTAACCATTAAGCCAACACCAGGCATAGGATCGAAATATAACTTAGGACAAAGGCAATATAATCTTTTCTATTTTCAATGCAGATGTTGGGGTTCAAGGAAAATCAGAAAATAGAGGAAAAAATAATTAACAGAGAAATGGGGCAAAAAATAAATAATGGCTTTGAGCCATCATCTCGTTTGTCACTGAGCCAACCAATAAATTGTCCAAATTACTCGCTGGCATACTGAAAAATATATGCAGGACTTTTACCATGATCCAACAGGAATAGTGTGGATTTCAAGCAGTGAATCAAGGATCTTGCAGTGAAATCTGATGAGATAAGTTTCCTTTGCTATCTCCCTGCTCAGGAGAATTTTGATAGATTTAGCCATGATTGCCATAAGTATCATTTGGCTGAGTTAAAGGATTTGAAGGTAGTTTGTGGGGTGTTTGAATTAGAATTGGAGAATGTCTGCTGGCTTTTTGCAGTTTTGTCTGGTTTACAGATTTCCTTTTAATGAGGATATTACTGAGAGATCAAGGAAATATGAATACAGTTGTGTAGAAAGGTCTGGGAATAAGGAGTGATCCCTGAAGAATGGGTAAATAGCAAAATTGTGCCCTTGTTCACTTTTCAACAACCTTTTCAAAAACTTTCAGTGCCTGCTCAATTAATTTAACTCCTCTGTAAGATGAACATTATAAAGGGGTTCCCTTCGAGACAACAACCAGTTTTGTTTTATGCCAGGAAGATGAACAACAGAAGTGATTTATATATTGAAGAAATGCCAAGAGAAGTATTTGGCTAAGAAAAGGAAACTGTATCAATGTACTTGATCTGATGCTTTTTCAAAAAAAACAAGAGCAGTTGTTGAATGGGCTCTCAGAAGGCAACGTGTGCCTGAAGAAATGGTATAAGTCATCACGGGGAATGTATAAAATAAAAATAAAAAAAACAATGGTAAAGACCAACCTAGAATGCACTGAAATATTTGACCTCAAGGTAGGGTTACATCTGGGATCAGTTGTTATACCTGGGATCAGTTGATAAGTTGTTAACCTTTGGCCAATGTTGACCTCAAAAATAATTGCTGGATGAATTCAGTGACCTGAGATGAAAATCCTCTTCAAATTTCAGGTCAATCGGATGAAAATTGAAGATTTTAGAAATACCACCATTGTTGTTAATGTTGGGCCTGTGTTAACCTTTTAGTCTATGTTGACCTCAAAAATAATTGGTGGTTGAATTCAGTGACCTGAAATATATATCCTCTTCAAATTTCAAGTCAATGAGATGAAAATTGAGGATTTTAGAAATACCTCTTTAGTTGTTGACCTTGAGCCTATTTTGACCTTTTGGTCCATGTTGACCTCAAAAATAATCGGCTGGTTGAATTCAGTGACCTGAAATATATATCCTCCTCAAATTTCAAGTTAATTGGATAAAAATTGAGGATTTAGAAAATTTCACCTAAGTTGTTGACCTTTGGCCTATGTTGTCCCTTTGGTCTATGTTGACCTCAAAAATAATTGGCTAGTTGAATTTAGTGACCTGAATTATAAATCCTCTTCAAATATCAAGTCAATCGGATGAAAATTAACAATTTTAGAAATTAGGCTTGTGTTGACCTTTTGGCCTTTGTGTACCTCAAAAATATTTGGTGTTTGAATTCAGTGACCTGATATGAAAATCCTCTTCAAATTTCAAGTAAATCAGATGAAAATTAACAATTTTAGAATTTAGGCTTATGTTGACCTTTTGGCCTATGTGTACCTCAAAAATATTTGGTGTTTGAATTCAGTGACCTGATATGAAAATCCTCTTCAAATTTCAAGTAAATCGGATGAAAATTAACAATTTTAGAAATTAGGCCTGTGTTGACCTTTTGGCCTATGTGTACCTCTACTCAAAAATATTTGGTGTTTGAATTCAGTGACCTGATATGAAAATCCTTTTCAAATTTCAAGTAAATCAGATGAAAACTGAGGATTTTCGAAATACCATCATAGTTTTTGACTTTTGGCCTATGTTGACGTTTTGGTCTATGTTGACCTCAAAAATAATTGGATAGTTGAATTCAGTGACCTGAAATAGAAATGCTTTTTAAATTTCAAGTCAATCAGATGAAAATTGAGGATTTTAGAAATCTCACCCAAGTTTTTGACCTTTAGCCTGTGTTGACCTCAAAAATAATTAGCTCGTCGAATTTAGTGTTCTGAATTATAAATCCTCTTCAAATATCAAGCCAATCGGATGAAAATTGACAATGTTAGAAATTTGGCATGTGTTGCCTTTTTGGCCTATGTTGACCTCAAAAATATTTGGGGTTTGAATTCAGTGACCTGAGATGAAAATCCTCTTCAAATATCAGGTCAATTGGATGAAAATTGAGGATTTTAGAAATACCACCCTAGTTTTTGACCTTTAGCCTGTGTTGACCTCAAAAATAATTAGCTCGTCGAATTTAGTGTTCTGAATTATAAATCCTCTTCAAATATCAAGCCAATCGGATGAAAATTGACAATGTTAGAAATTTGGCATGTGTTGACTTTTTGGCCTATGTTGACCTCAAAAATATTTGGGGTTTGAATTCAGTGACCTGAGATAAAAATCTTCTTCAAATATCAAGTCATTTGGATGAAAATTGAGGATTTTAGAAATACCACCCTAGTTTTTGACCTTGGGCTTATGTTGACCTTTTGGTCGTTGTTGATCTCAACAATAATTAGTCGGTCGAATTCAATGACCTGAAATATAAATCCTCTTCAAATTTCAAGTGAATCGTATGAAAATTGAGGATTTTAGAAATCTCTCCGAAGTTATTGACCTTTGGCCGATGTTGACCTTTTGACCTCAAAAGTAATAGGCCTCTTCCTTGTGACAAACTCTACCATGTAGTGAAGTTTCGTGAAGATCGGTTTAAAATTGTGACCTGTCAGCGACAGACAGACAGACAGACAGAATAACAACATCTACTAACCAATACAGTTGAGAAATCTTCGATTTTGCAAGTAACAAACCGACAGACCGAGAGGGGTGAAAACATAACCCCCTTCACCTTCGGTGGTGGACGGACGTAATTATGTGAGACTCAATTGTTCCAAAAAAACATGAAGAAAAAATGTAAGTAAGAAAAGATCAAAAGTTTTGGTTACCCGAGAGACGATAGAATTTACCATTCTATCAATAATGAAGTCAGCATGGAATAAGTGGAGCCAACTCGGAAGCAGAGTCACTCGCTAACCTCCTGGTGCTCTTGGAGATCGTAGAAGACTCGATCATCCAACTCCTCCATTGTTATTATGCCTCCCACTGCCAGAACTCTTTTTCATAGATGTGAGGAAGTTTGATTTAACTTATTTGTAAATTAGATACGAATTGCTTGGATGGATTTTCTTTTGTAATTTAATCTTAAGGCCCGGTCACACCTTGACGTTTTAGCCAACGTATGCCAATTTTTGAATTTTTTTTCTAAAACGCTAGCACACGTTGAATACGTTATGGGTAAGTTTTGATAACATTGAGAGCACGCTGAAAAACACTGCCATACGTCGTTGTACGTTGGCTTTAAACGTTGTACTTTTTGGTTGTCCTCAAATGTTTTCATGCTTGAAATTTCACGACGTATGCCGGCGTATGACTCACACGTTCCACTACGCTGGCCACAAGTTGTATGCACGGTCTGCGATCGTTGACAGACGTCAACACATGCTACTTGTAAGTTAATCATAAGTTGAGACATGCCGAGGTAATGTTTAGCGTACCCGAAACTTATTTCTA
>NC_140966.1:25137661-25255161 GCF_056783735.1 Eptatretus burgeri | reverse complement strand
CTCACCTGCATTTGTTTTTTTTCCATTTATTTATTTTCATCTATTTATATTTTCATTTACGGATGCTTTTCGATAGTTTTGTGATTTTTTTCCCTGGTGTGTCATCTTCAATATCCATTGACACGTAACATTTCAGCTTTCTACGTCACCCGGAAGGTACTGATCTTTAATATCAGTCAGTGAGTGAGTAGTTAAAATGAGCTTTATATCTCAGATGTTCTACTGCTGATTTTGATTTACAAATGTTGTTGTACAAACTTTATAAATGTGTTCACATTGTAATGCTACTTTACATTAGACAAAAATAATTGTCATTGAAACGTCAAATATTGCACATACTGCATCTTCTGAACCGTAGCCGAACAGGACTAAACTTTGTGTCAAAACTTTTTACACGGGAGACCTTGCACTGAGAAATTATAATGGGAAATGATTGCCATTCTTAATTGTTCACCATCCATAGTCATTCCTCACCTCCTCCACGTGACCACCCTGAACTCGGCCTTTCCACCGAGTTTGTAGTCCTGTATGCCAAGAAGAACTTACCGAACACGACCTGAGACCCTGAGAACAGCTTTCGTGCCATCCGACTGAATGCGAACTCTGTCACGGAATAGGGGTTTTGGTTTTCAAAATCAAATCGTGCAAACGCCAATTGGCGATCATGGAGTCTTTGCCAAAATTGGGGTTTGGGTGTATTTTAAATCTTTAAATGGGGAAAACACGGAAATTATTTTTCTGACGAGGAAAGGACAGATTGTGTAAAGGACAGATTTCCGTGTTTCCGCAGACATCTAACATCCCTAGCTATTGAAATTGGAATGACATCTATGGCCAAGGAGGGGGCTCGAGCCCCCCGTTTTGCATATGCATGTGACACGCTTTCTTACCTGAACAAACGCATAGCAAGGTTCAGGGTTCATTGAGTTGGTGTGGGCAATGGCTTGGTCTTGCCAAACGACATTGGCGGTTGAGCATGAGGGAACACACTCTGAAACAGAGAGTATGTGTAAATATTTAACTGTAGAATGAACTGTTGAAACAAACAATAGCAAAGGATTCTCGATCAAGTAAAACGGATGGTCCCAGAGTCATTGCCATTGAAAGGGGCAGCTCGAAAATATGCCTTCTGAAAGTTATTCTTCTTCTTCTTCTTATTGTTATTATTATTATAATTATTATTATGAACGAGAAGAAGATTTGCCGGTTTTGACCGATCCCGGTTTTTTGTTGCTTTTGCCATGGTCTGGAGTACTGAAGAGTGATCCCTGCCAAGACAATCATCTGAACAGACCAGGTTGGGCTCTCAAATGTAGCCTAAGCGACTTTTTTTTAAAGACGATACTCCAACTTTAGTTTTGTATATAGTAGGTGGGGGCCGTAGTGTGACTCCATGTGTGATCATGGAGAAAAGCTTGTCGCTTATGATGCTTAACGAGCTGTCAGTGATTGCACAATGTTAAACTTTCAATAGACTCTCATGAAGTGAAGCTGATGAGATTATCAATTTCTTTAATGTATGTTCAAGCCATAAAAACAGCTCCGATAGCAGCATACGATGTCGGAGGTGTTATGATTGTTTTCATGGCCCAGTTAGAATAACAATTATTCATAGCACTGTCATGAATTTATAGAATTACAGGTTATTCGTTGGGTTCAAGGGAACATTTTATCACCAGAATGTTATATTTACTATTTTGTTTTCCTTTCGCCATTCAAATGTTTCACTTTGTACAATTTATTTATGTTAGTATGTTTTTTCACACCTGTCAGTTCCCTAACCTGTAACAAAATATTTTTTTCCCTCCTGGACTGTTTTCTCCGACTTGCAACAGTGTTTTATAATATTGTACTGTAGCATTTAACAAGTATGACATGCTGTTATTCCTATATTTTAAGCCTGGTGTTGGCTTTATCGTTGAGGTGGCCGGCTGAAAGATCTTAAGGTTCTTTAGTTCGAGCCGCTGTCGGCCCGTTGAACCAACACCAGGTGGGGTGACTCAGCCTGTCATCCTTCCGAAGTCGGAAAAATGAGTACCAGCTTACTGGAAAAAGGTGCACTGTATCAGCGGCACAGCCACACCCCCAGAAAATGATGCAACCAGCAGCCATGTACTGCATATGAAACAACAACATTCCTATATTTTGACAATTATATTTTGTTTTGCTGTACATGCTGCTGAAATAATTTGACAACTTTTTTTTCTTAAAAACGGTCCTGCTCAGCAGAAGTCCAAGCTCATTGCAAATTTTCTTAGTTACGACACTTTTTGGGTTGTACAGGTGTGAATTTATGCTGATTATTCTCCTGCCATGGTGAGAGTAATTAAAGTAAGCACAATATTGTTGGTTGGATGTTCTACTCTTTTGGAACATCACGTCTCTGTTTGATAATAATAATAATAAATAAAAAAATTCAGTGTGAACTTGGCTTGCTTAGGTGCCTATCCTGTTCACTAAAAATATCAGTTATGTCACACACTTCTGATCAGAATATTATTTTCCAACGTTGATGTTATTCATACTTATTCCAAAGCAAACAGTTTAATGTACAGCGTATGGTTATGGCAGTCATGTTAAAATATACTCATCCTGTTAAATGATGGCTGGTTATTACTCTTACCGAAAGAGAGGGCATTGCGTTTGGGTCCATTTGTTTTTTTTTACTTGCAAAATCGAAGATTTTTCAAGTATTTGGTCAGTCGATTTTGTTTTTTCCGTTTTTTTTCTGTCTGTCTGTCAATCTCCTACAGGTCACAATTCTAAACTCATCATCACAAAACTTCGCCAAGTTGTAGAGGTAGTCTCAACTGAGAAGTCTTTCGATTTTGAGGTCAAAGGTCATCGGTCATGAGTTCAAATTTCTAAAATCGTCATTTTTCGTCCGATTGACTTGGAATTTGAAAAACATTTGCATAAGGCGTCATTGCATTGGGAAACCAACTATTTTTGAGGTCAAAAGGTCAACTCAAGGTCAAATTTCTAAAATCATCACTTTCAATCTGAAAAATAATCAATTTTCATCCGATTGGCCTGAGCTCGATTAACATTGTCAATTTTGGTTTGATGTATCAATGTCAAAATGGACAATTTAATGTATCCATGGCAACCTTTGGAGTGGGGTTGGATTTTGCAAGTATCGTGCTCTGCACGACATCTTTTTCTTGTTTGTTTGTTTGTCTGTCTGTCTGTATGTCCGCATATAACTTTTGTGTTTTTCTCCGAAACCCGCTTGTCGGATTGATACGAAATTTTCATCATAGGTGCGACTACTCATGTGGAATGTTTTAAGGATAATTATGATGTCATAGATCACATATTGAGGCAGCGTTTGTGATCACATATTGTGATCACATATTGAGGCAGATCACATATTGTGATCTATTGTCATAGATCACATATTGAGAACGTTACAGGAGTCACTCCAAATTAATATTTTTGATCTGGGTTCTTTTTGATTTTTAATTTTATTTAATTTCCACGTTAAAAAAATTGATGACGTCATCGGTCACGTGATTCGGCAGCCATATTATTTTAGATAAAATATCCTTCAAAACTGCTTTTCTGGAACCGCTTAATCAATCGATGTGAAACTTCACTTTTATGATCTTGTAGAGATGGGGAATGCATGTTTTAAATTTCAACTTGATCAATTAATTTAATTTATTTTTTAAATTGGATCCAAATTGTTTGAATGGATTTTATCTTTCAATTTAATCCCAGAGTCCTGATGTAGTTGTTTGAGCATTTGAGTCTGGGAGGCCGGTGGTTCGAACCCCGGCCGAGTCATATCAAAGACTAATAATCGTAGTGCTGATTCCTTTCTTGATGCTCAGCATTTAAAAAAGATAGAGCACAGACAAATAAACATATGTTGGCAACCAATGCACAGGCTTGATGGGCCTTATGGTCTCTTCTTGCATTGAAGTTTGTTGCAAAGGAACTCTTATCATGTTATTGTTATTATTATTATTATTATTATTATTATTATTATTATTATTATTATTGGCAGAGTTAAAATGAAGTTTCACAAATAAATTGATATCACTGACTGACATTCCTGAAAAATTGTTCAAATCTGCATTTTACAGCATCTATGCAAAGATTATTGTAAATGAACAGTCTTTATAAATGCGCTTAATACAAAGTACTTCAGTAAATAACAAGACCAGTGTCATTTTATAGTATCAGTCATTACTTTGTATGTCCACCCTTTACTTTCATGAGTGCCATCACTCTTTTCCCCCATGCTTCCGAGATATGATTAAAGCGCTTTTCCAGGAATATTGTGCCAAATATCCTGTAATGCTGTGCATTCCACAATTCTGAAAGGTTAGTTGGGTTAATCCTATCCTCCTCCTCCTCCTCCTCCTCCTGCTTCTTTTTCTTCTTCTTTTGTTTCCATGTAATCCCATATGAACTCATTGGAACTCAAGTCCAGACTCTCGGGTAGCCATTCTAACACTAAGAGCACACCAGCTGTAACTTTGTTCTCCAAATACTGTTTTACTCTCTTGGAAGTGTGTTTTATATCATTATCTTGTTACAAAATTAATCCTCTTCCAATTGAACGAGTTGCATGAGGAACTGCATGGTGCTATAGTTGTTACTTGTATTTCTTTTTTGTTAGTGTCCCATTGACTTTAACAAGTTTTCCTCTTCCCAAGTCCTCATTCGCAAGATTGTGTGGGGTAAAGTGTTCTTTGACCTCTGTACTTGTGAATAAAGAATGCAGATATATATATATATATATATATATATATATATATTTATTTATATATATATATATATTTATTTATATATATATATATATATATTTATTTATATATATATATATATATATATATATATATATATATATATATATATTTATTTATTTATAAATATATATATTTATTTATATATATTTAGATATATATATATATATATATATATATATTTATTTATATATATATATATATATATATATATATATATATATATATATATATATATATATATACATACATATACATACACATACATATCACGAGAAAGAGATTTGTCTGGGTGGGAAGACATATTCCAAGTGGTTGACAAGCTTGTAATTTTCTCAATGTCTGAAGAGAGCGCGGAAGTTGTAGCCTGCTTGTCTAAAGGATGAGGGATGTCACAGCAGAGAGTGGAGTCATCAGGAAATATATAAAGGGGATTTTCCAGATCGTCAAAGAGATCATTAATGAAGATTAGGAATAGGACTGGGTTCAGGACACTGCCTTGGAGCACTCCACCCTTGATATGGAGAGGAGATGAAAGGATTTCCATTGAGAACCACATGTTGGTTACAGGAGTAGAATAAGTCATTAAGCCATGTATAGAATTGGCCTTGGGTGCCATCAGCAGAAAGTTTGGAGAGTAAGGCAGGATGCCAGACTGTGTATAAGACACTAGATATGTCCACAGATTCGGCCCTGATCTCATGTCTGACATTGTGGGCCTCCATCCATTGTTGGGTGAATAGAAGCAACAATGCAACATGTCCAAGGTGAAGTGATCTGGTCCAAATCCAAATTGGTGATCTGAGATGAGGTTGTTGGGGAAAAGGAAATATTTCATATTAACTTTGGTTATGGATTCCATGACATTGCTGATGATTGGAAGTGAGCTGTTAGGTCTGTGGTTAAGGGGATCAGTTTTTTCACCTTTTTTATATAATGCAGTGACGGTGGTGGATTTCCAATCAGATGGAAGATGACCTTGGGCAAATGACAGGGTAAGAATAGCAGAGAGAAGATGCGCAAGAGCAGCAGATTAGGTTTTTAGGACACACGAGCTGATGCTATCCGGTCCAGTAACATAGTCAGAATCTAGAGTTGACAGAAACGTCTCCACTTTCTCAGGTGCAAAAAGTTACAGAGTCCAGCAGCAGTCAGGTACAACTGGGAACGGTTGGTGCAGAGAATGAGGTGTTGGGGCCACAAGATTTGAAAGGATATGCAGAATTGAGGCATTCAGCCTTCACACAAGCAGAATCTGCTCTGGTGCAATTTGAAGAGAGGGAAGGTATGAAGGAGAGCATACTCCAGAGACTGACTTAACAAGGTGCCAACAGGTGTTGGAGGAGGGAGACAGGTTTGAAAGTTCAATCTTCAGCTTGGACAGATGTTGTTTCCTGGCTCTTCTGAGAATGGACACATGCTTATTGTGGGCTTTGTGGAATGCACTGAAATTTGCCTTCCAGGAAGAGAAGGCTCGTTGTTTCAGAGTAACTGCCTCATCACAGGATTCGGTGTACCATGGGTGGGAATAAGGGTAGGATAACTGAAGATGATATGGGATTAATCTGTACATAAGAGAGAGCAAGTGTATGTGGAAGAATTAATAGTAGAGGTGGTAAATATAGGAGACCAGTCCAGAAGAGAGAGGGCTGCTTGCAGTCCCTGCCAATCTGCTTGAGTAAAATGCCAGACCTGCCAGCGGTTACACAGCTCTCTGAAAATAGTTATGTAAAGAGTTATGCTTACTCTAACAAGCATATGAGCAGTTGAACCAATTGGATCAGAGGAGGAGCAGGAGATATTTGTGGGGAAGTTTGCCATCACCTTAACCAAAAGGGAAGATTTGCCATTGGGAGAAATCCAAGTGGGAAAGTTTTCAGGTTGAGTCAGCCCCATGAAGTCACAGAAGTCCTTTGCTGAAGTGCCATTGCTGTTATGATAGGTACCAACACCCTGGTGAGATGGGATAGTGAAACTGTTTTCAACATGAGCCTCGTTCTGCATCTGAAAACAGGTAGAACAATAAATAAAATCGTCAGAACGTTGATCGAAGTATGCTAACTGCCATGAAATTATGGAGAAGCTGATATTTTTGGTGCTCCATCTTGGGACGCTGAAGTGTGTTCCTCCAATTAGAGTTAACAGCCAAAATGTTGGCTTGTTCATTCCTGCAGAGATAATTGTACTCTGATAAACATTCTGTTCATTACATCCATTATGCTGCATCAGAAGCAACTCACAGCTAATCTTATGTATTTACTTGAAAACTACTCATGAATGAATGATACCAATTAAGGGGCTCAAAATGGACTTGAAGACATTATATACACGCACATATGCACTCTCTGCAGACTTGGATAAAATTACGAGCTGGTCAAACACTTTGAATATGTCTTTTAATCCTGACAAATCTCACACTCCGACCATCTCTCTCCAAAAGGACTGTCTGGCAACTCCCCCACTCCTACCCCTCACGCAATATATACTTTCTTCACAATCCTCTCAAAGAAATTCTGTCGTTTAAACACCTGGGTCTCACTATATGCCATGATCTTTCACGGGCCAACCTCATTTCAAAGTTGACCACTAAAGTGACCACCATGTCTCTCCGAAAGGACCGTCTGGAACCCCCCCCCCCCACCATCACCATGTACTTTCTCAACAATTACCTTGAAGAAGTCCTGTCATTCAAGCTTTTAGGTCTCACTATCTGCAACGATCTTTCCTGGGAAAGCCACATCTCCAAGCTGGCCTCAAAAGCCAGTCGCTGACTGAGCATCCTATGTCGTTCAAAGTCTTTCCTAGGCATACCTGAGATTCTAACCACATACAAAGCTTTCATCTACAGTCTGATGGAGTGCTGCTCCCCCCTCTGGGGTGGTGCTCCTGCCTCACACCTAGCTCAACTTCACGCTGTGGGAACCAAGGCTTTCAGGATCATTGGCATCTCCTGCCGATGAAGCTGAGTCTTTGGGTCTCTCACTCTCTCTCACCGGAGGCAGGTCGGTGGTCTTTCTGTATTCTACCATCTCCTCTCTCGTCTTGCCCCCCTCCCCCTTTACTCTGTCTGTGATCTGTTCCCCCTATATTTCCTCAGGGTGCTGAAGGTCTGCCAAGAAACCCCTTCTGGTGAAACTGCCAAAATCAAGAATCACTGCTCACCTTCACTCTTTCATTCCTCTTTTTTTCTGCCTTTGGAATAAACTCCCCCACTCTCTTCAATCCCACTCCTCCCTCCAGGCCTTCAAAACAGCTGTTCACCACCATATCTTATCTTCCCCATCCAAAATCTTGATCTTTACTACCCCTGTTAATCCACCCAAACCCACCTCCTTCAAATTCCCTGTTTTCCTTCCTGAAAGTCCCTGTTGTGTCCATCTTGTTTACCCTGCCCCATCCCTCTCCCTTCCACAGATCTCCTCTTCTCTCTGCTCCCTACTGTTTGATGCTTCCCTCTCCTGCCCCTCTCGTCTCCTGCCTTGTTATATGTTTCTGTGTATTAGCTCTTACTTGAGCCTCGACATGGTATACCAAAAAAAAAGAAAATGCCACAGCTATGATATGACCATTGTGACTTTTTGGTTGGAAAGACAAATTGCTTTGCAATGCAAATGTTAATTTTTGTTCTGCAATGATTCGTGGAAAAGCAAAATTTCCCCGAGTGAAAAGAATGAGTATGTCCAGTTGCTTCCTTTTTCAACACACAGAGAAATTAGGTTACGCATATAGGTCATGGATGTAAAGTGGTAGTGTGCTATTATTTTGGCATTTCAACAAGTCTTTTTTTGAAATTGCCTTCTGAAACCTTTTTATTTCTCTTGGTTGTTCTTTATTATGTCTGATTTTTAAAATCTTATCTGTATTTCTGCTTTGACATCCACCCCCTGCCCCTCCTCTCCCAACCTGGTAATGTCTGGCAGTACTATCACCTCTTCCACCACTGTCTGCGATTTCCCCAACACCTGACAAGGGTCTTTCACCTGGTTCATCTTTGGTAGAGTTGGATTCACCGCATAGAGGACCAACTCGTGTGGCTCCTCAGCAGCAGCAAGTGGAACACCAACGTGGTGAAAATCATCATCAGCAATCAAAACACTGGATACATCTTGAAGACATGGTGACTTCACTTATCTCCACAGCGCAGCAGCTGAAAGCTTTGCTTGAAGTGGCCAAGCAAGCAAGTGTTGGCAACACAGCAATGGCTGGGTTGTCCAGCTGCATGGAGCTGTCCTCAGAGTCACAGGAGGTGAGCCTTTCAAACACTATTTGTGACTGAATGAAAGAATGTTTTCACTTCAACATGTTAGGAAAACTGTAAAAAGGTGTAACCAAGTCACTATTTCATGTTGCCAACCATAACTGATACACTATGTTTCTATAAAACCATTCAGGTAATTTTTCTTTCATTTTGCCTCCGTTTCTCCAAAAAGATTAATGTTGTACTTAAATGCCAACTTATCACCATTTTCTTTTTGGCTTTTTAAGTTGGCAATCTTATTGCACAGCACCTTTTTATGCCAATTTCTGTGCCATTCCAGCTCTGGAATAACAAGCTGAGCCATTTTATCATTTGTCTCTGCCAAGCTTTAGGAATACTGTACGAGCTTGTGCACATTTGTTTTTAGCTCGTCGATGACAGAGTCGAGATGAGCTGTTAAAGCTTTAACAATATCTTCCTGTCAGACAGTCAGGCAATGAATGGGCCCATTAATAATTTTTCGGTTTTTTCCCTATTTCTCCGAGGCAGCTCAACGGATCGTTTTGAAACTCTGCATGACAGTCCATGATGTCAGTGCACAAAAACGATTGGAGCCTTTTTAAAATTTCCATCCAGGTGGTGAGATAATTTTAAACTCAAAATGTAATATGTTTGTATGTCCATCACATATTGTGAGATTCCGTAATCTCATGAGACTGTGAAATAAATTTAAAAATAAATTATGTTTTGTCATTATTTAAATTTAACCTCCTAATCCCTCTTCATTTAATTTGATCTTAATCATATACTACATGGCCAAAAGTATGCGGACACCCCTTCTAATAAGTGGATTTGGCTATTTCAGCCACACCTATTGCTGACAGGTGTATAAAATGAAGCACACAGCCATGCAATCTCCATAGATAAACATTGGCAGGAGAATGGTCCATACTGAAGAGCTCAGGGACTTTCAACATGGCACCATCATCGGATGCCACCTTTCCAACAAGTCAATTCGTGAAATGTCTGCCCTGCTAGAGATGCTAGAGTCAGCTGTAAGTGCTGTTATTTTGAAGTGGAAATGTTTCGGAGCAAGAACAGCGTAGCCACGAAGTGGTAGGCCACACAAGCTCACAGAACAGGACCGCCGAGTGCTAAAGCGCGTAACGAGGAAAGATCATCTGTCGTCAGTTGCAGCACTCACTACTGAGTTCCAAACTGACTCTGGAAGCAACGTCAGCACAATCACTGTTTGTTTCGAACTTCATGAAATGGGTTTCCATGGCCAAGCAGCCGCACACAAGCCTAAGATCATCATGCGCAATGCCAAGCGTCGGCTGGAGTGGTGTAAAGCTCATCGCCATTGGACTCTCGAGCTGTGGAAACGCGTTCTTTGGAGTGATGAATCACGCTTCACCATCTGGCAGTCCGTTGGACTAATCTGGGTTTGGCAGATGCCAGGAAAATGCTACCTGCCCGAATGCATTGTGCCAACTGTAAAGTTTGGTGGAGGAGGAATAATGGTCTGGGGGTGTTTTTCATGGTTCGGGCTTGGCCTCTTAGTTCCAGTGAAAGTAAATCTTAATGCTGCAGTATACAATGACGTTCTAGATGATTTTGTGCTTCCAACTTTGTGGCAACAGTTTGGGGAAGGCCCTTTCCTGTTTCAGCATGACAATGCCCCTGTGCACAAAGTGAAGTCCATCCAGAAGTGGTTTGTTGAGATTGGTGTGGAAGAACTTGACTTGCCTGCACAGAGCCCTGACCTCAACCCCATCGAACACCTTTGGGATGAATTTGAATGCTGACTGCGAGCCAGACCTAATCGCCCAACATCAGTGCCCGACCTCACTAATGCTCTTGCGGCTGAATGGAAGCAAATCTCCGCAGTAATGTTCCAACATCTCGTGGAAAGCCTTCCCAGAAGAGTGGAGGCTGTTATAGCAGCAATGGGGGGGGGGGACCAACTCCATATTAATACCCATGATTTTGGAATGAGATGTTGGATGAGCAGGTGTCCACATACTTTTGGCCATGTAGTGTAATTTAATTTCACCTGTTTATTAAATTTTAACCTATTTATGTCATTAATGCACTCTTGCGTTGAATAATGGGAAATAATGGGGGAGGGGAGGACAGAGAGTTGGGTTGGGGGAAGAAAGGGGACAGTCCTTGTAGTCTTTTTTACCACTCAGCCCGAATTGGGCTAAGGGGTATTGTCGTCACAGGCGTTGTCCGGCGGGCGTCCGGGCGTCCATCCGGGCGTCTGTCAACTTTTGGTTTCCGTCAATTTTGAGAACGCCTTGTCAAATTAAATCCATTTTTGCAGGGTATGTTGGGGTTGAGTAGAGGAAGGTTCCTTTCGAAAATGGGCGCGCTGCCATTTTCAATGTGGCCTCCATGGCAGCCATCTTGAAATTGGTTTCCGTCGATTTCGAGGAGAGCGCCTTGTCCGATGAAATCCATTTTTGCAGGGTGTGTTGGGGTTGAGCAGAGGAAGGTTCCTTTCGAAAATGGGCATGCTGCGATTTTCAATGTGGCCTCCATGGCAGCCATCTTGAAATTGGTTTCCGTCGATTTCGAGGAGAACGCCTTGTCCGATGAAATCCATTTTTGCAGGGTATGTTGGGGTTGAGTAGAGGAAGGTTCCTTTCGAAAATGGGCACGCTGCGATTTTCACTCGCCGCCATGGTAGCCATCTTGAAGTCTGAATGATTTTCGATATGATGTCCAACGTGCTCTAACTGACTGCATCATCGTGATATCACTGCTTCCTTTTACAATGCATGGGCTGAGGGGTTACGCCCGCTTTGCGGAGCTATTTTTAGTTCCTTTCTTGCTTTTCATCCTTGAAAGACCCTTTCAACACTTTAGACGCCTAAAGACCATATAGACCCCCTAAGACCCCATACACCTTAAGACCTCAACTACTGTTGGAATGTACCCTTTTGACTTTTAGACCCTTTAGACTATTAGACCCCGAAGGACCATTAGGATCCATTTAGACACTTTAAGACCCCTTCAACACTTTAGATCGTCTCGACCCATTAGAATGCTGAGACCCTTTGACCCTTTAAACACCTTCGACCTTTTAAGACCCCCTTTTAGACCCCTTAAGACACTTTAGATTAATTTAGGCATTTACATCCTTTAGAGTTTCAATGATGTAGACCCATTAGACCCTAACTACTTTTGCAACGTACCCTTTTGACCTTAAACCCCCTTAGACCTCACAGACCTTGAGACCCCTTTCATCTGCAGACCCTTTTGACCTTAAGACCCCTTTAGACCTTTTAAGACCCTGTTGACACTTTCAACACATTGGACCCCTTTAGACCATTACACCTCTTACACCCTTTACACCCTATAGTCAGACTCTCTTGATCCTTCAACCACTTTAGACCCCTGAGACCGTTTGAACCCTAACTAATATTCCAATGTACCCTTTAGACCTCTTAGATACCAAAGAACCTCAAGACCTTCAGCCCCCTTATGACCCTTTAAACCGCCATAGACCAATTAGACCTTTACTCCCTTTCGACCTCTTTAGACCTGTAAACTTTGTAGTCCCTTTAAGACCTTTTTAGTCCTTTTATGACACTTTAAACACTTTAGGGTTTAGATCCTCACACCCTTTAAACCCTTATACCCTTTAGAGTTTAGAGTTTAGACCCTTCGAGTTGAGACCATTTTACACCCCTTTCGGGTCTAAAAAGGTTTAAGGGTCCTTTTGCTGGACAAAAATGAATGGAACGTTTTGCATCAATTCAGGAGCTGCACATCCTGCATAAGTTTTCACTGCAATTTTCATGAGATAATACAATTGTGTTATCAGGCCTTTCAGCCCCCACGGGCCCATGATTTTCCATCCAATCAAACTGGAAATCAACTTTATCACTTAATGCACCCAAACTACAACTGCCCTCCATCGGGAGACAAGCATCTGTCCCACTTGGGACTATTCGTTTTTATGGTGATCAGTAGATTTTTATGTCACTCATGAAATGAAAAGTGTTGGTGTATACCACAAATGCATATCCAATCTCAACCAAACTTGCCAGGGGGACTAAGGAGGATCCACACAGCAGAGGTTGTAGTGACTTGATATATGGTTTTTTCTGACACCGGAAGATAAACCAGATTTTTGGGTTCCATATTGTATTTATAACTAATTGGGGTTGAGTATGTGCTGAATGAAAATATTGTATTTGTTCTTATTCCATCATTTAATTATAGCGACATCAATCAAATCACAGTGAATTAATACCGAATTTATTCCTGAGGATATTTGAATGACATTATCACTGTAAAACGTCCCATTACTTTCAATCTTTTTTGAGGAGAAACCCAATAACTCTCTAAATTAATTATCAATTGTGAAATCAACCTTGTAGTTATTTTTCAGTTTAATCGTTGATTTTGAAGTATGTTTTTGAATGTCTATAACAATATTTTTTGGTTCATCACCCTGCTCTTTCATAAGATGAGCAATTTTGGAAGATATTTGAGAAATCTCATATGCTCCAGGTGAAACTGTTATCGTTTTGTATCCACTTCCCAGATGATAACTAAACTTGTCATTTTTTCTCAGTGATATTTAATTAGGTATTTTAAGTTTCCATGGACAATAAAGACGCCTCATATTCTTTTGTTGCATCAAGTTGAAGTGGGTATGGGAATGAAGATGTGTGGTCGCTTGTTGTGAAATTAAAACCAAGGATTGTGCTTCTCATCATATTTAATATGGGATAAAATGTCTCTGTATTGACATTTATTAATTATTTTCATTTTCATAAACTGGTCTAAAATGGCTGATGCTTCATTAAAACAATTGTTATTTCCAGCCTTCTTACTACCTTACAGCAATAATAGTCGATTAACTAATTGTGATGGGTCATTTGGAAGAAAACTAACACCTGAACCAAGGCTACTTAAAGCCTGAATAATGTGTTTCTTCTTCTCATTCTTCCCACTATTACCAGATAGACAAACCTTATAATTAAGAGAGTCCAGCAGATCAATATATATTATTCCATCCTTATTTTTCATACCAATGGTTTATCAAAATACTGTTGCAAATTCGCGCCCGCCAGCGTGCGGACAGCCACGTCACTCGAATCGCGACCACGTCGCCCACCGGACGGACAATTCAGTCGTGACCCTCCGGGAACTATCGCCCGGAGCCAGTCACGAGTGGGCCTTTCGACCTCACCACAATCGTGCCAATCGGCCACCCGCGTAGGATAGGGTTGTTCGCCAAACTCGACCTACCTAAGTACCCACGCGGATTCTAAACCGGGCGATCGTACCTCGCCGCAGGTCGACTCCGGACACGAGCCGCTTGGGCGGCCCGTTCTATACTATCAGGATAACCGAGCGGTGTTATCTTCGACCTCGACGGTTCAGATTATTTACCGGGCATTTTGCACCCACTACGAACCCTTTACGTGAAGCAGGATGGAGGGTCAATAAAGAAAAGACGAGGCGAAACGGGAAAACAGTTCACACAATGCACATTTATTTCCCGGCACACAGAGAGCACATATATACAACCATACTGTCAAAATGGAGATATAGCAACCAAAACAAAAGCAACAACAACGCAGAGTTACTACCGACTACGCGCACACACGGCAACACTTATACAGTTCTACTTTACAGACGGCGCCAACACACATTTACACAAAAGCAAAGGAAAGAAGCCAACCTCATAGACAAGGGGGCAGACAGGCCTGTAGGCCAATTATGCGCGTGACCTGGAGGAGCGGCCAGGTCCGCGAGACCGGGGGGGGGGGGGTCCTACCCGCATCCTCGTGACGCGTTGGCGGGCGAGCCGCAGATGTGGCCACGTGGCTGTGCCCCAACTCCGTGCTCCCTGGTGGGTTTCGTTGGTACGACGTTTGGAGTGGGGTGGGAACGGGGCCCCCTTTTGCACTATCTCAGCGCGGGGGGGTAAGGGGAATTGTTGATGCCCTGGGGGAGGGAAATGGCTGGCTGGCTTGGGTCCCGCAACGAGCGATCCCACACCGCGACCTCGTCGCCGACCGCCGTCCTTCTAGCCTCGTACCCGAGCTCCTTTGCCTCTTCCCGCAACTCTTCTCAGCCGACTCCAGAACCCAACTCTCTCGATGACACTCTCTTCCCCGGCTCTCTTCCACTCTCCAACCAAAACTGACTCACTCTGCCACGATTCGCCTTGCGCTCGCCGTTTTATAGGCTGGCAGGAGCGGCTAATATGCAAATATTCGGATCAGGATGACCTCGGGGGTGGAGCCACGCTCGCCCATTGGTCGGAGGAAATGGGGGCGTGAACCTCCCCTGATCCTAGAATTTGCATATATCGATTTCACACAGATGCGCCTGGAGGCGGGGCCAAGCCGCCCCGCGCTTGCTAATTGGACGGAGGAGAAGTGGGCGTGTAGCGTTCTTGATCCGAATTTTCCCTCGTAAAGGCCGCTCGCGGCTCGGTGCGCTCGGCACCAATTACCGAATGGGCCCAAGACAGCCCGACGTTCAGTGTTCACAGGTGGTGCGGGAATGGCCGTAGAAGGAGAGAGATGAAGGTAGTGGATGGTTTTCGGTGGTGGTTGATGGTTATGGTGCCGTTGGGAATGGCGGTGATGCGATGTTTGCGGGATTGAGTTGTGAAGGTAAAGGTCGTAGCTGTTGGCGTTGTTGTTGTTGTCGTCTGAGGGTTGGAGCATGGTTGTAGTTGGTGACGATGGCTGGCATGGTGGTTAAGTTGGTTGTTGTGTGATGGTGGTTGGTTCAAAATAAAGATAGAACAGAAAAACGCCTTACTCAAAGGATCGCAGCCCGAATGAATCACATAAATTCCCTCTATACAACGGGTTTGGGCTAACTACACATACACTTAGAGATATCTCACCTACGGGCCCTGAATGGTGGTTTGCGAATTTCCACAGCCGTAGCACTACCCCCTCCCCTTTTTACAGACTCGTCCCGAGTCGTCAAATTTTCGTGTGCCATCATGTGTAGTTCTCCCCTCGTATGTTTTTCCTATGGATCCCTGAGTGCGACATTCATGGTATTCGTGTCCCCAAAATAAATAACCTGAGGGCTGAGTAACTAACTAAACAAACCCACTCATACGGACGACTTAAATAAAATTGCCGGCGCTAAGACAGACATGTCGGGGGTGCACTCATATTTACAGTACATCTTAACCTTAACTTACAAATTTTACACTAAACCATGGCCCAGGATCAATGGACTCTGCAAAGAGAAAGCAGTTAGCAGGGAGCCAGGCTGCTCGCATGCATTCTCTGGCTCAAGCAATGTAGGTGGCAGGGAACGTGGCCGGCTGCTCACACGCAGTCCTAGGCCTCCCCCTTTTAAATGGGTGCAGCGAACAACGGCGCATGGGCTGCACAAATGCAGTCTCCTGGCGTGGCTGCCTACAGGGCATTCCCTGCAGTACGCGCGACGTTCTGACGCAGCAAACAACGTTGCACGGGCCGCCAATGCGGCAATGAACAAGGGGGGGGGGTAAAGCAAAATTGAACGGGGGCAAAAAGTAGATGAGGGCAGTGGGCATGGCATGGCAAAGCAGCAGGCAACCACAGCCTGCAGAACAAGGCCGTTGCAGGCAAACACAGCCGGCAGATGAACTGGCCGGCACAGGCCTTGCATTAAAAACAGCCGGCAGATGAACTGGCCAGCACAGGCCTTGAAGCACAGCAGCTGCAGACGATCCGGCCGGTACAGGCCTTGCAGCAAAACAACAGCTGCCGATGAAGTTGGCCGGCCTTTGCCTTGCAGTGCATTTTGATGGAGGGAGTGCGGTGGTGCTGGCCACTCGGAAGGCGGGCTCAGACCTACCTACCTGTCTCCCTCCCACCTATTGCCTTTGCCTGTCACTGTACATACCCACTCCCTTAATTTGTAAAAACCAACTTAGCCCCAATTAATTTTTTTTGTTTTATTTTCTTTTGATCTTTTTACTCTTCCCCACTATAAATCGTCCCCTAACCCGCTTTATGTCTCGGTTCCGCTAACCTTTCGTCCCCTAGCCTACTCCCAACCCCTTCGTTCCCTTCCCGGAGGGGAATGAGGGAGAGCTAGCGTCCTGTGTCGATGCCCAACTTAAGCCTCAGGATGGCCTCCCCAGACTTCAGCGATCTTAACCCAAAGTGGGTCCAGCGGCCCACAACGAGAGCAAAGGGATGGATGGTGCGGAGGGGTACACTTCCTAATCTACCCTAACCATTAACCTTTAAACTACCCCGGGGCTTTCAACAAGCGCCTCTTGCTTAATGTATTGGTTCTAACAACCCAGATTCCCATCGCCCGTGTTGGTGTCCTTACAATTTTGGGCCTCGCCCCCCAATTTTCTCTCCGGCCCCTCACACGGTTTCATGGCTGGGACGCGTGGCTCCCTTGGCAGGCACGACCCTCTGCCGATTCTCCAACGATGGCACCCCCGGGCACTACACTGCCTCCGAGCCTACCAGCTCCCTAAACACCGGGGAGTGCCCTCCCTGGCGACTCCCCTGAAACACTCACGTGGCAGGCTGGCTTCCCGGGCCCCTTTCCGAGGGTCACCCGTGCCCACAACACTGCCCACGCGGCTAACGGCACCCCGGGCCCCCGCATCTTGCGGGCGCACCCGTGCCCACTACGCTATCCCGGCCCCCCATGGGCCCTTGGCCTACTACGGCCAGCAAGCCTGGTGCCCGGGGTACCCACTCAGCGATACTCACCTTTCGCAGCCACGCTCCCAGCCCATCAACAGGGCTCCTGCACCCCTCCAAATGGGTATCGAGCCTACACTCCCACCAACAGCAAAACGACTTCCATTTTGTCAATTTAACTAACCCAGCTAACTCACTTTACCCTGACCCCGGCGTCCCTTGGGCGGGAGTCACTCCTCCCCCCAATCACTCATCGCACCATGCATTCCACATTCGCTCCACTCACACAGACCCTCTGGCGTCACTCATTCATCATTTACTCACCTCACTACTCTTCAACACACACACCGCTGAACTCTGCCAGCCTTCTAATTACCTCCCCGAACTAACTCATGCTCCCACGTCATCCCTTACACTACAGCACGTTCCTTTTAACACTACGTAGCTAAACTACGTCCCTACTACACACACAGTCTGTCACCGTCTCCAAATAATCCATTTTCCCATCTCTCTTCCTAAATCTGACTTAAATCCCTCGAACTAATCCATTCCACGGGCCCCATGAGGACTTACCCCTGCCCCATGAAGCCGGTCTGGCTAAGCCAACCCTTCCCCCTAACGAGTGTTATCCTGTGCCCGGGCAGGGGGGGTCTTCCACCCCATGCCCGGGAATCCTGTTCATCCGAAAGCGAGGCTTGCTTTTTATTTTTTTTTTACAATGTGCAGCACCAGCGCGGCAACTCGCAACCTGCGCACCAGCGCTGCAATTCACAGCCGCGCACCTTTGGCGTGACGTCATGGCAGCTGTTCGCGTCCCTCGTCCCTCCTGGACGGTACCATCTGGCAGGGATTCACCTTCCTGCCAGATTACAACTATACACGCAGCCATGACGTCACCCGGCGCATAAAAAAAAACACAAGCCCCACGTCCCGAGGGGTTCCCCACGCGAACACATGTGCTCTGCCCATTGGAGCTTAACACACACGCCCGCGTGGAGAACCCGTCCGGTCCAAATCCGAAATCCTGCCTAAACTTTGTCCGTCACGGGATCGGCAACATTCACCGGGCTCGTTTCCGGACCGGGTTTCACTCCCGCAAGTGAGCACGTGGCGGCCTCATGCGTTGCACAGCACGGACCTCGCGCTCGCTGTTCGGTGAACCCGGCGCGGTCCCCAATCCAACTACGGCCGCTACTCGGCCCCTGTCCCTCTGTCGCTGTCGTCGTCGCCATTCAAACCACGCACACCTGCGTGTTACGACGCTCACACACCATTCCATCATATTCACACTCGGAGACGCGGTTGCGTGCTCCCGCATGCTGACCGACATCTCCCTCACATACCGCTCTCTCACACACACAGTCTCCCTTGCACTCGGCCATTCACTCACGCATGCCACCTCCCTCGCACACGTGGCTCCACTCACTCGCGGCCTTTCACTCACTCGTGCCATTTCCCTCACACAAACCATACCACTCACACACGTGGGGGCACTCACCCGCGGTGTCTCACTCACACACTGCTGTTCGCACACGCATGCCGTTTCCTGCGCGTACGTGGTCTCTTCCACCTGCGGTGCCCCTTTCACACACGGCGTGCTGGGAAGCACGCTCTCCGGAACACTCGCGACCACACCACTCACACACGGGGTCACTTCCACACACGGGGGGGGGGGGCACCAACACCTTGCACTACACACACCGGGACAACCACACTGGGGATTTGTGCCACCCCAAGGGTTTCCGGGGCCTCTATACCCCCCGAGCTGCACGTGCACCTGTCCACAGCACCCGTCCCCTCAAACTCGCTCGACAAGACCGAACTCACCTGGTCGTGAGTCGCCTCAAGGGGGCATACTCCCTCCCCTCATTCCTGTAGGAGGCCATCCAGCTGCTCGCACCGGGTCCCCAAACAGTCCGCCAGCATGCCCCCATTTTCCTCCAATAACTCCGTGTATGTGTGTGCGTCTCTAACCCCGTCCAATTCACCCTCTATCTCCCCTGTCTCTGTACATTTATTAGTTTCTGTTGTCTCCTCGTGTCTATTAGTCTCTGCTTCTTTTTGGCGTCTTTCCCTTATCTTTCCGTAGGTCAACCTTGCTTTCTCCTTAAGTCGCTCCCGTCCTTCCCTCTGTTTCACTCCTTGCTCTTTCACGATCTCCGCGTACCTCATCCTTGCTTTCCGTCTTAATTGTTCTTTTCTCTTCCTCCCAATTCCTTTCACCTCGTCTCTCGTCTCGCACGTTTCGGTCACCCCATTTAATTTTTCCCTCTTGGTCACCGTCACAGTTTCCGTCACCTCCACATGTCTCGCCCAATACGTCGCCTGAATTAATTTCTCCTCACCCGCCTCCATTGCGGGCCTGACAACCGTTGCACTCCTTCCCAGCTCGTTCGCTCCCACACGTGGCGTCGCCATTACGCACTCCGTTGTCCGTGCTTCACTGCACGCTATTGCCTTCATGCCCGCTTGCAGGCTTCGGCCTATTTGCTGCATCTCACCCCGCATTTCTTCCATTTTCTTTACCATTCCGCTCTTCACCTGTTGTAAATTCGCATTCATTTGTTGCGTATTCACTGTTATTGCCTGCAGAATCCTGTCGAGTGCACTTGGTTCGACAAGGATCGGGGGGTCTTGGCGGAGAGGGGGAGGGGAGGTGTCATACGCCGCGGCCGCTGCTATATCTCACCTATGGGCCCTGAATGGTGGTTTGCGAATTTCCACAGCCGTAAACAATACTTTGATTCACCCCTCACAGTTCAACCTTGTTTTCCATCTTTTGTGAGAAGAAACATTAATCTGGGAGCTCATTTAACAGGGGGTTGAGCAGAACTCATGAACCTTAATTCATCATTAAATATCAATACCTTTTCTTGAACAAGATGAAATATTGCTGGTTGTTCTGTTGGAATGAGTCCTGCTATGGTTTTTGAATCCGCTGAATATTCATTGTTTTGAAGAGCATTCACAATATAATCAGGGGGTTGATTAATCTCTTCCAGTTGTTGAAATAATCCTTCATCATCATATTCTAATTCTCCTACATGTGCATAGCTCACAAAGTGGGTACACTACTGTTACACAAAGGGCAAAAAAAAAAGTTTTGGGAAACATGAAATGCAACCCATTACGTTAATCTGCATGCATTCAAATAGCTAAATCTAAATTTTTAGACCTGCAGCACGTCCGGTTTTAAAGTTAGCACTGAATATATACAACACTGTAAATACACGTTCAAATTTCGAGCTTGGTGTCAGCGTTATGTACGAAATCAGATGAAAAAAACAACATAAATATTATATTTTGGGATAAGAAACAGATAATTTTTACTCTGACAGGAAAAATAAAAAACAACGCATTTTGAGAGAGTCCGATGTTATAAATTACGAAGAAAACACAGACGAGTTCAGTAGCAAAGAAAGCCACACTTGTAAGCGAAAAATAACGTTAAAATCGAATCTATTTCTTTCGAACTTTTGAAAATAATCACTTCAAACATGAAAAGAAAAACATAGTTCTTACCTCGAGGGTCCTCACGAATCACCCAAAAAATTCTAGCGTTGGTTAAAATGAAGAATTATAATTATCAGACAAATGTGAATCACCTCATTCGGCTCGCCGTCCTCATACTGGATTCGTACATTACGGCTCTCGCAAAGACATGGACACGAAGACTGGACACAAAGAAATGCTGCGCTCGACGGTGAATGGAAATGTGCTGACACGCTTGCAAGTGCCTATTATATCCATCAATCGGGGAAGTTTGTAAGACGGCAAGATTTTCTAATGCTCGCGTTATTTGCTTCCGACGAGAGTTGATGATTCGTACATAACGGGACTGACATGAAAATCAAGACAGGATTACTTGCGGTCCGAATTATATTTTCTGATCACAATTTTGATCTATATTTTTCTGCCATTCGACTCTGTCATATTTCCAAGAAATTAAGGGAGATTTAGAATATAAATCATAAGAAACATTATCAACACTGGCTCCTTATTTTTCTCGATGCAGTGGACACGAAGCCTTATGTCTTCTTCTTCTTCTTCTTCTTCTTCTTCTTCCAGCTGCTCCCGTTAGGGGTCACCACAGCGGATCATCCATATGATCCGCATCGTGATTTGGCACATTTTTTACACCGGATGCCCTTCCTGACGCAACCCTGGTCACGTCTTGCGACACAGGGATCTGGTACACCTATTTTTAACCGGGGTATACACCGGCCCAGTACACTGGTACTCATTTCGCCAACCTCGGAAGGATGACAGGCTGAGTCAACCCCCTGGTGTATTAATTCAGTGGCTCAACGGGGCTTGAACTCAGGACCTTTTGGATCCTAAGCCACTGCCCTAACCACTGCGCCAACACCAGGCTACACGAAGCCTTATGTACGAATCCCTTATTTCATCAGATAGGGTAGATGCCAGAAAACCCGAATAGGGAGACAGAACATCATCAAAACATAAAAGAGACACCAAAGTTCACATTCTGAGTCACCACACTCAAAATAACTGTCACATAAGAAACGTACAGTAAAATAAAAATTTTACCAATCAAACTAACATTTCTAAGGTTAAAATACCCATATTCTGTTGCTTTAATTCATCTATAATAAAACAGGGAAATGGAGAGTATGATATTGCCGGTTTCTACAGGTTCCCCAAGATGTCCACTTTCATTTCTGACCATTGATGGTGTTTGTCTAAGTTCCTCATAATAGTTTTATGTGGAATTTCCCACAGACATACCACAGCATACCCACTTTGTGAGCCATGCACATATGCTCTAATTCTAATTCCGTCATTTGACTGAAATCGTTTAACATTTGAAGTCTTTTAGGAGTATATTCTATTGTGGGAACTGTGGAAACATCTATAATTTTTTCTTGGGAAGTTTTAAAAGTGGTTAAAAAAATTTATCTTTTTTCTTTCAAATGCTTCTTCACCCGTTCGTTTCTGTCTGTGTTTCTTCTTTATGTCTTCCTGTTGTTTTCCAACTTTTGAAACCAACTCTTGATGCTCCTTAAATCTTGCTCTTTCTTTCGCATCCATTTATTTATTGGAAAATTTAATTCACTGAATTATAAAGGTCAACAGGGAAATTTTACTTTTCTTCATCATTAAAGTAGATGTGTTCAAATAAATCCTTTTCTTTAAATATTTCATCAAATTCTTTATTAACATTAATACGAGTTGTAATTTCTTCTTCACTAATACTTGTATCTCTGCTTTTCATACGTTTGTGTTGAGTTTCTTCATCAACATCAAAACCGAATGATAAAATCTTAACCCCATTACCACTCAGATGTTTAATAATTTGTCTCATTCCTTCTGGATTAGTTTCTAATATCCCAAGACCACCAGATTTTAGTTTCTTTAACTCACTCTTTCAATGTGAATATTTTGTTGTACCAAGAGAAACCTCCTCAAATATTTGACCTTCATTCCTCAATCGCATATGTTCCTCCACTGAAATATAGTAATAATCTTCACTTTCTACTTCTCCAGGTCTTATTGCTCAAGTTGTTATTGATTCAATTCGTATCACGGGCTGTTTTTTAAGCAAATTTAAAATATTCTCATTTGGACTATACAAGAACCTTGATTTATGAAAGTTTTTTTCCAGAAGCAGATATACCCACAAGATTTTAATAATAGTTGTCATTTATACACGTAATTGTTTCTTCTTCTTCTTCTTTCGGCTACTCCCGTTAGGGGTCGCCACAGCGGATCATCCGTATGATGCGCATAGTGATTTGGCACATGTTTTACGCCGGATGCCCTTCCTGACGCAACCCTGGTCGCCTCTTACGACACAGGGATATGGTACACCTATTTTAACCGGGGTATACACCGGCCCAGTATACTGGTACTCATTTCACCGACCTCGGAAGGATGACAGACTGAGTCAACCCCCTGGTGTATTAATTCAGTGGCCCAACGGGGCTTGAACTCAGGACCTTTTGGGTCCCAAGCCGCTGCACTAACCACTGCGCCAACACCAGGCATCTACCCGTAATTGTTTATAAAATAAAAAATATATCCCTTAATATCTCATCTTGTTTCACAACAATATATTTTTTTTTCAGTCGTGTGCTTCATATAATCCCCAAATTCCTTTTTACTTCATAATGTAGAAAAATTGTCTCTCCAAAAATTGTTTATATCTATTGAATTTAACTTGAATAAAATAAAAGTACAGTATTAGCAGAGTTTCTTATTGAGCAACGAGGAAGTTGAAAGTATGATTGCCTAAGATAAATACAATTACAAGAAGAATGTCTCCCTCTTGTGTAGTCGCTATCCATTACCTTTTGGTTTCTCTCATTAACACAATCATCAAAGATAACGAGGTTCTTTTTTGATTTATCCAAATCTTGGGGAGAAGGTATATCATCCGTATTATCATGAAGAATACAAATTATCGGTTTTGATTTCTTTTTATATCTCTGTGTATAACAAAATAGTTGTATTATATCTTCAATGTTGTAATCATTTAGTTTATTTTGAAGTTTAAATTAACTGATTATATCTTCTTTTTGAAGACCAGCATTAAAACCTTGTGAGAGTAGTTGATATTCAGATTGAAACTCGAATTTGTGAAAGTTATTCAATTATCATAATCGAAAAAATTGGGAGTAATGAGCATCTTTAAAAGTAAGCAGGTTTTTCCACACCCGCTTGAACCAACTATGAGACATCTTAATGAATTTGGGAGATTTTTATGGTTGTTAAATTTTATCTTATTTTCCAAAATGGGTAAAAAAATCATTCATTTATATATTTGGAAAACAGGTTATTTAATTTATTATTGGCTTTTTTAGAAACTATATTTTATCCTAAGTTCTGATTTAATCTCAAGATAATCCATTTTTTTATATACAACATCTTGTGTTGATATTTCCCTGAAAATGGCAATCGTGAATAATATATAACAGCAATCCTTTGAACATTTCTCTAATACGTTCAGTTTCTTCCATTGTAAGGAAAGGTGTGTTATCACCCTCATACTTTACATTCATTTCTCTAATCAATCTTGTAAAGTAATTCATTTTTGGTGTAAATCTAAAAGAATTATATTCCTTTTTATATTTTTTATTATCATTAATTAGAAGATAATCACAGAATATACATTGTTTATAGGCTTTTGACTCTGTGTTTAATCCCACTCTATCACCTGCAGGACAATTATGGAGAATCAGGGAATTCAAAGGGCTCAAGATCTCGTATACCATTCATATTTATCTATCTATAATTATAGCAATCTCTGTGTGTGTGTCTGTCTGTATGTCTGTATGCAACTGCCGTTTCTCAACGACCACCGGTCCGATCTCATTGAAACTTGCCAGGAATATTGTCGGGGACCCGAGGATGTGCCTTTTCAAGGTTTGATATTAATCGGACGAGCGGTTCCCAAGTTACGGCCATTTTATTGCTTTTTTCAGTGTTGGAAAGGTGTATATATCTCAGCTGAAGTGTCGTTCCACCTCATCATGCCATTTTTTCCCAAAGATATCTCAGAATAATGATAACAGCATAATAATAGTAATAATAGCACAATAATTGGCAGTAATAAAAAGAATAACGTGATACAATGACCAATGTCTGTCAACCAATAATGACCTATATATTGTCTGTCAACCAATAATGACCAATAACGTCTGTCAACCAATGACAGGATACGGTGTTAAGACATCATGAATGACGTCACAATTAATGTTTATTATTATTATTATTTTTTTCACGATTGACGTCACAATTCTTCTTCTTCGTTTGGTATGACGTAACAATTGACGCTGGGACCTGAGTATGTGCCTTTTCAAGGTTTGATATCGTTCTTTATCCGTTTCAGCTGTTTCCCAAGTGTTTCCCAAGGTTTGAAAGCTGTTTTTTTCCCAAGGTTTGAATTAATTGTTCAATTTATTAATTAATCCCAAGGTTTGAATGCTGTTTTTTTCCCAAGGTTTGAATTAATTGTTGTGCTTGGTAGACATTTGTGAATACATTTACAGAGAGAGAGGGGCGAGAGAGGAGGGGCGAGAGAGAAGGGAGGGAGGGGGGGCGAGAGAGGAGGGGCGAGAGAGGGGGGCGAGAGAGGAGGGGCAAGAGAGGGGGCGGGAGAGAGGGGGCGAGAGAGGGGAGGGAGAGGGGGTGAGAGAGGGGGCGTCACAATTCAAGAGAGGGGGAGAGAGGAGGTGGCGAGAGAGGGGGACGGGAAAGGGGTGAGAGTGGGGGCGAGAGAGAGGGGCCAGAGAGGAGGGGGAGAGAGGAGGGGTGAGATTAGGGGTGAGAGAGAGGGGGGGAACAGAGGAGGGGCGAGACTAGGGGTGAGAGGGGGGAGAGAGGGGGGGAGAGAGAAGGGGCATCACAATTCTTCTTCTTCGCTTGATAAGACGTCACAATTGACGCTGGGGACCTGAGTATGTATCGCACGTGTTTCCCAAGTTATGGCCATTTATGATACGGTTGGTCCGATCTCATTGAAACAATGCCCCAATCCAGTTATTGTTTACGAAAGCGAAGGAACGAAGCTGCACATACTGGCACGCACCTACGGGCATGCACCTACGGGCCTGCACTAGTAAAGTAAAACTTTGCTTAAACCCAAAATCATCTTCGGTATCATCTTCGGTACGTTCATTGGCGCTTTCACAATCATCTATAAAACTACTTTCATAACTTTCGTTTGAACACAAACTCTCGGTATCATAACTGTCTTCTGTTCCAACAGAGATACTATCATCACTCTCATCATCTTCACAATCTTCAGTTGAATAATGACTCATATTTAACTACTAGAAAAAACATTACCATCTATATCTATATACTTTTTTTCATTAACAGATTCAACTACTACATTTTTAAAATTAAAGTTAATTTTAAAATGATCCTTAACTACTATTGAACGAAATGTCATTTCACCTGATATATTAACATCCTTTATTTCATCAGGATTTACATATTTCGGGATGTTGAAAAAAATACAAATTTCTCCTTGCATATTACAGATGGTCTTATCTTTTCTTTCTAAAGGCCCAGTCACACCTTGATGTTTTAGCCAGCTTATGCCGATTTTTGGAAAATTTGTGTAAAACGCTGGTACACATCGAATACGTTATGGGTAAGTTTTGATAACATTGAGAGCACGCTGAAAAACACTGCCATACATCGTAGTACGCTGGCTTTAAACGTTGTACTTTTCGGTTGTCCTCAAATTTTCCATGCTTGAAATTTTAAGACTTATGCCAGCGTATGACTCACACGTTCCTCATAACACTGGCCATAAGTTGTAGCCACGTTACGCGATCGTTGACACACGTCGACACACGTTACTTGTAAGTTACTCATAAGTCGAAACATGTCGAGGTAATGTTTAGCGTAGCCGAAACTTATTTCTAACCTATGAGTAACATGTTGTAGGCACGTTACGCGATCATTGACACACGACGACACACATTACTTGTAAGGTACTCATAAGTCGAAACACGTCAAGGTAATGGTTAGCGTCAGTGTCCCAGACTCCCTGGGTTTTTTTTTTCTTCTTCTTCGTTATGACGGTGATGTCGACACTTCGATTTCTAGTGCGGTTATAATATAATTAAAAGGCTGTCGCTCAACGATTTAAATCATAACCGCACGAGAAATCGAAGTGTCGACATCACCGTCATACCGAAGAAAATAAAAAACAGAGTCTGGAACACTGACGCTAACCATTACCTTGAGTGTTTCGACTTATGAGCACCTTACAAGTAACTTTTGTCAACGTGTGCCAACGTTCGCATATCGTGCGTACAACTTATTTCCATCGCATGCGTAACATGTGTCATACGGCAAGTACGTCATAAAATGTTTAACACGTTTATAATTACAAGACGTACTCCACTTAATACGATGTATTATAGCGTACTTTAGCGTTTTATTCACCCATACCAAACTTACCAATACCGTATTCGACGTGTGCCAACGTTTTAGATGCATTTTTCAGAGGTCGGCATATGCTGGCAAGATCACCAAGGTGTGACTGCGATGTTGACACTTCCATTTCTGCGGCGGTTGTGTTGTGCGGCAGCCTTTGTTTTTGTGTTGTGTTTGTTAATTGTTGTGCGGCAGCCTTTTAATAAGCTACATCACGTCATCGTCGGCGATGTGTGCAGCGCGCTATGCATAAGTTAGACTATCATTGGGCATAGGTTGGGAAGGCCGACAACAGGCTCAGCATTCGTTGGTATAAGTTAGCTATAACACAACGAAACGTTCTGTGTCCGTTACTAATATGTTATGCACACGACCAACTCGTTATGAATACGTCCGAATCTTTAAAAAAACATCAAAAGTTCAACGTAAGCCAGCGTTTTACATACATTTTAATATGTTGCCATTGCTGGCTAAAACGTCAAGGTGTGACTGGGCCTTAAAGCTTCATCCATAAGCTTTTTCTTTTTTGATACTTTTTCTTGTTTCATTGCTTTTTCTAGTTTTGAATATATTGCCAGAAGGAGAGGAGAAACTTTTGTTAGAGCTACTTTAATTGATGTTCTTCCAGATATACTAAAAGCCCTTCCACTGAAGGAAATTGAAGAACTCGTATTATTCACCATAATTGTTTTTATCCAATAGTTGTTATGTTTATCTTTGTTCAATTTTACATCCTCGACATATTTCTCAGTATCTTTTACCAATGCAGAGATTGAGTGAAACTTGTCTTTTGTGTCTTGATACATTGTATTTATTAATTGAAAAAAGTTGGAGGATAAAAATGGTTTTAAGCACAATTCACCTATAAATTAAATGGAATTTTCATCAAGAAAAATTTTTTTTAAGCAAAGTTTTGTTATATAAATACGGTGAATACAAAATACTGCGATGTTTGTAATCCTGAATATAAATCTTATCAAAAACACCTTCAAACCAATAAACACACATTCAATCTTTTCAAACAAATATCTCCACTTGACCAAGAAACAAAACATTGTGATAGATCTGATAATGATATTGTTAAAAAAATTTTTTAATAAAAAACACCTTCAATCACGCAAACACAAGAACAATGAAGAAAGGGAAGGTGCCACTAAATTCTCCATTGAAAACACTGATTGGGCATTTAAAGAGCGTATAAAAATATGATTGTTTTGCTTTCAAGACCCTGGACCATCTTCAATCATGGAAGCTGTTGATATGGTTAAACAAAGGATTGAAACTATCTATCTATAATTCCAGCAATCTCTGTGTGTCTGTCTGTCTGTCTGTCTGCGACCGCCGTTTCTCGACGACCGCCAGTCCGATCTCATTGAAACTTGCCAGGAAGTATTTCCGTGGACTCGCGGATGTGCCTTTTCGAGGTTTGATATTGATCGGACAAGTGGTTCCCAAGTTACGCCAATTTTACTGCTTTTTCAGTGTTGAAAAGGTGTATATATGGCAGCTTAAGGTGTCATTCCACCTTCTCACCTTATCATGCCAATTTTTTCCCAAATTATTAATAACCGGACGACCACCAGTCCGATCGGATTGAAACTTGCCAGGAATATTGCCGGGGACAAGCGGATGTGCCTTTTCGAGGTTTGATATCGATCGGACGAGCGGTTCCCAAGTTATGGCCACTTATCTGTCGACCAATGACAGGACACATTCCTATGACATCACGAATGACGTCACAATTAATGTTCATTTATTTAATTTTTATTTATTTATTTATTAAATTGTTTTTGCACGATTGACGGTCCGATCTGATTGAAACTTGCTAGGAATATTGCTGGGGACCCGTGGATGTGCCTTTTCGAGGTTTGATATTAATCGGCTAAGCAGTTCCCAAGTTACGGCCATTTATCTGTCGACCAATGACAAGACACGGTGCTATGACGTCACGAATGACGTCACAATTAATGTTTATTTATGTCTTTATTATTATTATTTTTTTGCATGATTGACGGTCCCATCTGATTGAAACTTGCCAGGAATATTTCTGGGGACCCGCGGATGTGCCTTTTTGAGGTTTGATATTAATCGGACGAGTGGTTTCCAAGTTACGGCCATTTATCTGTCGACCAATATCTGCGAGAGAGGGGGACGGGAGAGGGGGGGATGAGAGTGGGGGCGAGAGAGAGGGGCGAGAGAGGAGGGGGAGAGAGGAAGGGCGAGACTAGGGGGGAGAGAGGGGGAGAGAGAGGGCGTGGGAGTGGGGACGAGAGAGAGAGTGAGAGAGGGGGACGGGAGCGGGGTATGAGGGGGCGAGAGAGAGGGGTGAGAGAGGGGGAGAGAAAGGGGGAGAAAGAGGGGGAGAGAGAGGAGGAATAGAAGAGGGGTGAGAGAGGGGGAGAGAGGGGTGCGAGAGAGGGGTGCGAGAGAAGGGAGGGAGAGAGGGGGGAAAGAGGGGGGTGAGAGAGAGGGGGCGTCACAATTCAAGAGTGGGGTGAGAGTGGGGGCGAGAGAGGAAGGGGGGAGAGAGGAGGGAGGAGAGAGGAGGGGCGAGACTAGGGGGGAGCGAGGGGGTGCGAGAGAGAGGGGCGTCACAATTCTTCTTCATTTGATATGACGTCACAATTGACGCTGGAGACCTGAATATGTTTCCCAGGTGTTTCCCAAGTTATAGCCATTTATGATATGGTTGGTCCGATCTAATTGAAATAATGCCCCAATTCAGTCATCGTTTACGCACCTATGGGCCCGCCCCTACGGGCCCGCCCCTACGGGCCCGTACTAATCTATCTATAATTCCCGCAATGTCTGTCTGTCTGTCTGTCTGTCTGCCTGTCTGTCTGTCTGCGACCACTATTTCTCAACCACCAGTCCGATCTCATTGAAACTTGCCAGGAATATTGCCAGGGATCTGCGGATGTGCCTTTTCGAGGTTTGATATCGATCGGACGAGCGGTTCCCAAGTTACGGCCATTTATCTGTCGACCAATGACAAGACACGGTGCTATGACATCACGAATGACGTCACAATTAATGTTTATTTATTTATAATTTTTTTTAATTTTTTTTTTTTTTTTGCACGATCGACGGTCCGATCTGATTGAAACTTGCCAGGAATATTGCCGGGGCCCCACGGATGTGCTTTTCAAGGTTTGATATTAAAAGGACGAGCGGTTCCCAAGTTACGGCCATTTATCTGTTGACCAATGACAGGACACCGTGCTATGACATCACGAATGACATCACAATTAATGTTTGTTTATTTATTTATTTTTTATTATTTCTTTTGCACGATTGAAACTTGCCAGGAATATTGCTGGGGACCCGAAGATGTGCCTTTTCGAGGTTTAAGAGAGAGAGAGAGAGAGAGAGAGAGAGAGAGAGAGAGAGAGAGAGAGAGAGAGAGAGAGAGAGAGAGAGAGAGAGAGAGAGAGAGAGAGAGAGAGAGAGAGAGAGAGAGAGAGAGAGAGAGAGGCTGCACATACTGGCACTCACCTACGGGCACACACCTAAGGGCCCGCCCCTACGGGCCCATACTAGTAATTATAAACACATTAAGTGAAATGAAAACTTTAAAGTTATATATGGGAGTAAAATTGAATATGGTAAGAGAAGGTGATGAAACTACTCCCGATATGAGGACAAACCCTCACTTTATCTCATCATTTCAAGATTTTGTAAGATGCGATGTTTACGATGAACTCCAGAGCCAAGAACAAGATGTTGATACCACTGTAGTAGGTAGTGTATTAACTATTACAAAAATAATATTTTTAGATATACACATCTTAAAATCAGATCCTCTTCAAGCTTCTTCTTATATTGATATACCAAAAGAGATAAAACTTAAGAAAGCGGTTGTTAATATTCAAAACAAAGATAATAAATGTTTGCTATGGTCTGTTCTTGCTCACTATCATCCTCCACAATGGAATCCTGAAAGGGTTGAACATTCTAAGAAATACGTGAATACATTAAATATTAAAGATTTAATGTTTCCAATGTCATTGAGAGATATTCCTAAATTTGAGAAAATGAATAATCTATCTGTTAATGTATACGGATTAACGGATACAAACAAAGTTCAGATATTATATTATTTCTGTTATTATATCAAATCATCTGTTGATGATGAATACAACAAGTTAGAACTTTATAGAGGAGAAGATGCCTCAGAGGAGTTTGTAAGACGATTGGAAAGACACTGTATAAGACTAAAAGAAATAATGGTTAAAACCTGTAAACCAATGTCATCAACAAAGGGAGAGAAAAAGGAATTTAGAAAGAACAGTATCTGTCATATTTGTGAGGGGAAAATTGAGGGAGAGGTCAAGGTTAGGGATCACTGTCATCTTACTGGTAAATATAGAGGTCCAGCTCATTCCCGTTGTTACAAGCCCCCACACTTTTTTCCTATCTTTCTTCATAACAACGCTCACTATGACACACATCTATTTATAAATAAACTTTCAAAGACATCTGGAGATATTTCTGCCATTCCGAACACAGATCAAAAATACATCTCATTCACAAAAACAATGCATACATTCCCCGTAACCCATATCAGATTTCTTGACACATACAATTTATGGCAAGTCCATAATCTAACTTAGCATTAAATATTAAAAAGTTACCGAATCTTCAATCACATTTCTGAAATCAAGAAGATTGATCTCTTATCACAAAAGGTAATATACCCATGTGACTCTATGGATTCATTTGAGAAGATTAAAGAAACACAACTTCCTTCTAGGGAAAGTTTCTATGGCAAGTTGAATAAAACTCATATTTCCGATAGAGATTATACACAAGCTAAAAAGGTTTGGAAGAAGTTTAATATAAAGAATCTTGGAGAATATCATGATTTGTATCGTAAAACTGATGTATTGTTATTGGCTGATGTGTTTGAAACTGTTAGAGCAGTCTGTCATAGTAAAAATTCTTATGGATTAGACCCCGTTCACTATTACACAGCCTTGGGTTTGGCTTGGAATGCGATGTTAAAAATGACAAAACAAAATTTGGAATTAATCAGTGATATAGATATGCTTTTAATGATAGAGAAGGCTAAACGAAGAGGAATATCTCAAATATGTTCCAAGAGATATGCTAAAGCAAACAACAAATATCTTCCTGATTATAATAAGAATGAGGACAACTCTTACCTGATGCATTATGATGCTAACAATTTGTATGGGTGGGCGATGTCTCAATCTTTACCTTATGGAAAACTTAAATGGGTTAATGAAAAACATTATGAAAAAGTTTTACAAGACATTGTTGTCTCCTCTCAAAAAGAATTGGATGAAGCTGAAGTTGGATATTATTTTGAGGTTGATTTAAAATATCCAGAAGAACTTCATCACAAACATAAAGACCTACCTTTTTCCCCTGATAAAGAAAGTCCAAGAAAAGAATGGTTAAGTGATTATCAACAGCCATTTAATATAAAAAGTAAATCTCCAGAAAAACTACTTACTACATTAAATGATAAAGAAAGTTATTTTTGCATCAAAGGAACTTGAGACAATATTTATCTGCTGGGTTGAGAGTGAGGAAAATTCATCGGATTTTGAAATTTAAACAAAGTTATTGGTTAAAGAAGTATATTGATTTAATACAAAAAGGAGAACAGAAGCAAAAACAGATTTTGAGAAGGACTTTTATAAATTAATGAAGAATGCTGTATTTGGATAGACTTTGGAAACTGTTAGGAATCGACAAAACATAAGACTTGCTACATCTTGGAAACAGGCTTCAGACTGAATTAATAGACCAAGTTTTGAACGAGTGGAGGTGTTTACAGAGAACTTTTGTACTATTCATTTGAAAAAAGAGAGTATTGAAATGGATTAATTGTTTATTGTTTCCTTGAGTATATTTTTCTTTATTCCCTTTAGCTTCTTATCACACCTTTCAATGTTATATTATTATAACTATTTATATAGGAACATCAATTCTGGACTTGTCAAAGTCATTAATGTATAACTATTACTGTAATAATTTAAAATCAGAGTATAAGGATTACGCGTCGTTGTTATATATGGATACAGATAGTTTTATATTAGAAATGAAGACAAGTGATGTATATGAGGATATGATTGATAATATTGATATGTATGATACAAATAATCATAAGTCTGATAGTATGTTGTTTTCATTAAAGAATAAAAAGGTTGTTGGTAAGTTTAAAGATGATTTGGGTGGAAAGGTCATGAGTGAATTTGTGGGTTTGAGATCAAAGTCTTATGCTTTTACGTATATTGATAATAATAATAACATTGAAAGGTGTGATAAGAAGCTAAAGCTAATAAAGAAAAATATACTCAAGGAAACAATAAACTTTAAACATTATTACAACTCTTTAACCTTAAAGAAGGAAGAGTACAGAAAAATGAATACAATAAGAAGTTATAAACAACAATTATATACAGAGGAGACAAATAAGAAAGCATTAGGAGCTTTTGATGATAAAAGATATATTTTAGAGAATGGAATCAATAATCTCCCTTATGGTTATAAGTATGTGTTAAGATATTGGGTTGGGACTTTTAAGAGGCGACCGTCGTCTTTTTACTGATTTATAAATGATAGAATCAAGCAAAACCAAACCAAAGAGTGGAGATGTAACCAGCCTTGGTTTTAAATGGAAACATAAAGAATGTGAGAAATATCAAATAAGTCTTCTTGAAGAAATAACCGGGGTAACAGCCGATAGAACAAATAAGCGGATAAATTTAATTACAAATAGGTTGGAGGATGTAAAGAAAAGAAATATCCTTGAATGGACTGAAAACTTTGATGGTTATCAATTGAATAATGGAAAAACAATTTACTACAATCTCAAAATGATATGTGGCTCAGGAGGTGGTCAAACAAGAGCATTGAGAGAAGTTTATCATTTCATTTCAGCTCAACAAAAATACTTAAACCAAGAACTAAGTTCCAAAGTAATCTTTGTGAATATACTCGATGGTGACGAATGTAATAGGAAAGTTAAGTTATTCCCCAAAGTAGAACATGGACACATATTCATTGGTTCGCTCTTTGAGTGGAATGAAAATATGAAAGGGAAGAAGTGCTTTAATCAGTAAGTCTCAACTTTACGTTTGCTTGAATGGGAGGGGGAGAAAATCAGTCTCTTATTTTGGGCTTTTGGGGCTTGAGTCAGTCTCAATTTTACATCTTCTTGTATGGGAGGGGAAGGAAATGAGTCTCCTATTTTGGGCTTTTGGGCCTTGAGTCAGAGAGTTTTTCCCTTTTCCCCCATTCATTTGTATGGGAGGGGAGGAAATCAGAATCCTATTTTGGGATTTTTGGACCTTGAGACAGAAAGTTTTTCCCTTTTCCCCATTCATTTGAATGGCTGCCTCAGAAGCCCCATTAATCCTCTACTTCTATACGTAAAGGGAACTCTTGAAAAGAGTGTCCTCTTTTTCAGTGTCCCTCTCTGGAGTGTCCTCTTTTTGAGCGTTAAAATATTGTAACCCGAATTGAAGGGCTCGCCCATATTTATTTAAAACTAAAATGTCTGCCAGTCTACCAATCGGCCATCTTTGATCAGATTGCAAAATAATGTCAGGTAATGATACAATCATGTGCTGTGCTTGTGCTAAGTTTGACCAAAATCGCACCATACGTGTCCGAGGAATCATTGCGGACACATTTAAGTAACAAAATGGCCACCAATCAGCTATCTTTTATCTGACCTTGAAAAAAAAATCAACGTGCATGTGTCAGCCATCATTCATTATCTCTGTGGCAAATTTGACAAGATAGGTAAATGAATGTCCGATAAATGGTTGAGGACTTATTCAATACAGGGGTTTTTTTTTTTTACAACTAAAATGGCCGCCAGTCTACCAGTCGGCCATTTTAATCAGATCGGAAAATAAAGCAAGGTACATGTATATGCCACCATGTATTGTGCTTGTGCCAAGCTTGAGCAAAAACGGACCATGCCTGTCTGATAAATGGTTGGAGAGAAATTGAAGTAACAAAATGGACACCAGTCGGCCATCTTGGATCTGATCTAAAAAAAAAAATGACGTACATATATAAACTTCCATTCATTATTCGGGTAAATCTACAACAAAAAATAGCCTTACCCCCAAAAAATTGATACAAAAGGTTTTTTTAACAGTTTTGGGTAGGGTTTGACCTCCAAAATAACATACTAAAATTCTACTCAAATCCACCTACCGGAAAGGGCCTATTTTCAAGATGGCGTCCAAAATGGCCACCGTGGGCTTAAATTGCCATAGAATGGGCACTAGTTGGCCTATCTTTGCGATTTTTGTGTCAATTTCTATGTTTCGGAGGTCAACAAATCTATTGAAATCATTTTCAAAGTTGATCAGTGATGGGAAAGCCTTAAATCCAAGATGGCGTCCAAAATGGATGGCGTAATAAGTTCTGGGCGGGTCTCAGCCCTGATCTTGTCATCGAACAGACCTTGATGAGATCCCTGAAGAGCACTGGTGGCCTAACACGCGGAAGTGGGATGGGTGAAGAACAACGGTCTCTATGGACAATGTCAATGCCGGTCACGTCGGAATATAACAGTGCGATGCAGGAATTCACTGATCTTTTGTACTTTTGTACACGACTAGTGAACAACACAAGGAATCTAGTGGCGCAAGGATGGAAAGAGATGCTTCTGACCTAGCCAAAATCAGTTCAAAACTCAGTGAATGCTCTCCGTTTTCTCCAGATCCCTCACTAATAAATGTTGTGACTGGAGTGGTGGCCGCGTCGGATGTGAATGTCCACGAGCATAAGTCTGTTGGAGAGAAGATTATGGAAAGTATGGTCAATAAACCCGCTTTCACATCTTCCTTCAAATGAAAAGACAGAGCCAAAACACTTGGAGATGTATCTTCAGTCAAACTTGGTCCAGACACAGCAATTGACCCTGCTCTACTCTTTCAAAGATTTCTTGTTGTGTCAAAAACAGGAGACATTTCGTTGGAAGATGTCATGGGCTATGAGCTGAGCCCATTTCCCCCTGCCCTGTTTGAGGGTATAGGTATTTTCAGAAAGGCTGACAAACCTCAATTAGTTCAAGCTATCAGAGACCATTCTGCCAAAGTGTCAAATGATACCGTGTCTGACTCTGTTCCCCAAACTGAGCACTATGTTCTTGATGGTGGCTCCTTGCTGCATCGTTTGTCATGGACAGCCGGGGACAGTTTCAATGTGATAGCCAAGTCGTATGCTGACTTCACTATTCGTCACTATGGAAAAGCAACAGTCGTTTTTGATGGTTATGATGATGGACCATCTATTAAGGACAATACACACAAGCGACATGGCCATATTGTTCATCCCGAAGTCAGCTTCACACCTGGAACAGAATTCTCTGGCAAAAAGGATGAGTTCCTGTCCAGGAGCTCCAACAAGCAACGGCTCATCAACCTCATCAGTGAGGAAATGAAGAAAATTGGCTTGAACGTAATTCATGCACCAGGGGATGCCGATGTAGACATAGTAAAAGCGGCAGTGACATCGTCATACCAACAATCAACTACCCTGATTGGAGAAGATACAGATCTGTTGGTGCTATTATTGCATTACGCTAGCGTCGACAGCAAAGAAATGTATTTTCGTTCTGACAATTCATCCAGGAACTGGAAGGTGCACAATATCAACCAGCTGAAAGTATCATTGGGTGAAGAGCTATGCCCACATCTTCTCTTCCTTCATGCCTTCACTGGGTGTGACTCGACATCTCGAGTATTTGGAATTGGAAAAAGGTCAGCATTTCAGAAACTGGCAAAGGGGGATTCAGCAATCAAGACTTGTGCAAACACCTTCCTTGTCCCCAACCAAACAAGAGACATGGTCGTGGAAAACGGCAACAATGCCATGAAAGTATTATTTGGAGGACATCCCGATGATTCCCTCGCCAAGTTGCGATATAATGTCTTTGTGAAGAAACTGGCTTCAGCTAAGTCGTTTGTCACCCCAGAACGTCTGCCACCAACAGCGTCTTCAACAAGGTTTCACTCTCTGAGAGTATACTATCAGATTATGGTCTGGATGGGGAGGAACGGAAACTTGAAGGCAACAGACTTGGGTTGGAAACTGGAGGACAATAAACTAGTTCCAGTCATGTCAGACAAGGACGCTGCTCCAGAAAAGTTGTTGAAGATGATCCGATGCAACTGCACAACTGGCTGTAGAACAAGTCGCTGTAGCTGTAGGGGATACGGTCTGCCATGCCACAGCGTCTGTGGACCCTGTCAACTTCATACCTCCGAAAATCCTTTCAACAAGACAGTATCGGAGGACGAAGAGGAAGCATAGTTTATCTATGGTAAATGCTACTTCAATGAACGAACTTTCGTTGATGTTTTCGATTTACCCTAACTTGAAGGCATTTTAATTGAAAGTACGTTCTAGAGGAAATGGTGATCATTGTGAGAGCCGATTAATTTATTACTTTCTAAATTACCAAAGCATATTTTTATTTATGTTATGCACAAGATGGTCAATTAATTCTGATCACTACACATGGGACAACTTTTCAGGTAGACACTATTTGAAGGATTGGGCATGACCTCCAAAACATAGGAATAAACACAAACACTACAAATTAAATGTAGTCCATTTATTGCCTGTTTTAAAACAAGTACACGCCCATGGTGGCCATTTGGGGGGGGGGGGGCATTTTGGACGCCATCTTTGATTTAAGGCTTTTCCATCACTGATCAACTTTGAAAATGATATCAGTGGATTTGTTGACCACCAACACATAGAAATCGACACATATATCACACATGCACGGTATTTATTGACAATTTAGTAGCAAATTTATGCCCATGGCGGCCATTTTGGGGGGGCATTTTGGATGCCATCTTGAATTTAAGGCTTTTCCATCACTGATCAACTTTGAAAATGATATCAGTGGATTTGTTGACCACCAACACATAGAAATCGACACATATATCACACATGCACGGTATTTATTGACAATTTAGTAGCAATTTTATGCCCATGGCGGCCATTTTGGGGGCCATTTTGGACGCCATCTTGGATTTAAGGTTTTTCCCATCACTGATCAGCTTTGAAAATGGTTTCTTTGGATTTGTTGACCTCCAAAACATAGAAATTGACACAAAAATCACAAATGTAGGCCAGCTATTGCACATTCTATGGAAATTTAAGCCCACGGCGGCCATTTTGGACGCCATCTTGAAAATAGGCCCTTTCCGGTAGGTGGATTTGAGTAGATTTTTAGTATGTTATTTTGGAGGTCAAAACCTACCCAAATCCGTTGAAAAACCTTTTGTATCAATTTTTTTGGGGTCAAACCACAAATTTACTCTACTACATTATCTGTGGTTTAACTTAAAATTTCACGACGTGCTATAGTGGTTTAACATAAAAAATTAAGCTCCCCCACTTATCGAAGCAGTTTTAAGGTGCAACTCACTTGGTCAACCAACAAGGCAAACATGAAGACCAAGGAGCTTTCCAAAGAAGTGAGACATAAAGTGGTGGAGAAGCACCATTCAGGAGAGGGTTATAACAATATTTCAGTCATTCATTAACCCTTTGAGTACGGTGAAATCCATCATTAAGAAGTGGAAGATGTATCATACCATCCAGATTCTACCCATATCAGGTCGCCCATCCAAACTCAGCAGCCGGGAAAGCAGGAACTGGTTCTCTGACATCACTGTAAATCCAACAATGACTTGAAAGATCTGCAATGCTCTATGGTCATGGGGGTCAGTGTTCATCAATCAACAATATTCCATTCCCTTCTCAGAGCTGGCCTCTATGGACAGGTGGCAAGAAAGAAGGTATTACTGAAAAAGATGCATCTAAATGCTTGTATGGAGTTTGCGAAAAGCATCTTAATTATACTACAAGGAAGTGGAAAAGTTTTGTGGACGGACGAGACAAAAAGTGAACATTTTGGTCTAAATTCAGTGTTACATCTGGCACAATCCTAACACTGCACATCACCCAGTCAACACCATCCCAACTGTCAAGCATGGTGGTGACAGCATGCATCATGCTATGGGGCTGTTTTTCATCAGCAGAGACTGGCAAGCTTGTCAAGATAGAAGGGACAATGGATGGTGCAAAGTACAGGAGAATCCTTGATGAAAACCTGTTTGAGTCAGCTGTGAATCTAAAACTGGGTTGGAGAGTCACATTTCAGCAGGACAATGATCCGAAGCACAAGGCCAAGGTCACACTGGAGTGGCTGAATAAGAAGAAAATAAATGTTCTTGATTGGCTCAGTCAAAGTCGTAACTTGAACCCAATTGAACATTTATGGTGAGACTTGAAGATTGCAGTCCATCGACGATCCCCATCAAACTTGGCAGAACTAGAGCAATTTTCGCATAAGGAATGGGCAAAGATTTCACCATCTCACTGTGCAAAGCTGGTAGAGATCTACCCAAAAAGACTCATTACAGTCATTGCTGGAAAATCTGCTTCCACGAAGTACTGACCGAAGGGGCTGAATACTTTTACAACCAGTGAATTTTGATTTGTATATGTTTTTTTGCATATACGTATTTTTGCATATTTTTTTGCGTATTTTTGCATATTTTGCATATTTTTTTTGCAGGTACGTATCCCTGACATGTAACCTACTTTAATGATAAGAGTGTTTCGTTTAATCAGCCAAGACTAAAAATGTCCATTTGGAAAATTTATTTCTATATAATTCATAATTCATCTAAATATGGCATTATTGGTAGGGGGTGAATACTTTTGGAGATCACTGTACATGGTGGACATAAGTAAGTTTGAAGATACAAATAATATTTTAGTAAATGTGTATGTATTGCCAAAGTGATTCCAATGAAGTTATGGTCTGAACATATCAACCTTCTCTCAATAAAACCCCTTTGAAGAAAATCTCATTGTAATTTTGTCAAACATTATTGAAAATTACTTTTCTCACAAAAGTATAATAAAGAAAAACAACATATTTATTTGCAGAAGTTGGCCAAATACATTCCGTAATGAGCAAATATTATGAAAACATGAAGTACATTGTATCAATAATAAAGCAATTAAAATAGACATTTCTGAACTGGATGAAAAATTAATTCAACGCGAAAATATAATGAGCTGATTAAACAGACATTTGCAATATACGCTGTCTTTGAGCGTATTCCAAAAATATATCATCATGCTCTCCAAACTCATAAACTGCTTCAATGAAAGACTATCAGAAACACACTCAGTGCTGGTTTTGTTGTAAATTTAACTCCTCAGTTGGTGTTGAATCTAAAAATAAACAATTATACAGAAGCAGTCTCCTCCAGAATGGAATAGGATTTTTACAAGCATTTATAATGGGCCAGCGAGGGGATGCAAAATAACTTTTGATGGCATTTAGTGTTAAAAGTAGTCATCCATGCTTATTCTCACTTTTGACCTTAAAGGCCATTTTCAAGCAGTGTAGCCGCTTCAATATCTGGAATATTCTTCCTTCCTTCCTTCCTTCCATCTGTCCGTCCATCAGAAATGAAGATGAAGAACCATTCTCACCCTTCATGGGGGGATAAACAGAGTTGCAAGTTTCCGTTTGCAGGTTCGCCACGTGTACCCACATACCCATGCACACTCGAGGGATAATGTGAATTCATCATCAGTGGACTCATCTTCTGATGAAGCTATGAGTTGTACTTGCTGCTTTTATGAGAGTTTTAGAGATAATGAAATCTGACTTCTCTCCACGGTACAAAAAAAGAAATGTGCTTGGGTCCAAAGGCCAAACATAATTGCCTTTTGTGCCCAATGTGCTGCTGAATATCTTCATAGAATGCCTTTCTCCTTGATTGGTATCTCAGAGGAAAGTCCATACCACTGTCCTTACACATGCACTCATATCTGCACCATCCATCGCTCATATCATGCAAATGACCATGAGACAATCCCGTTATCAACTCTTCACACAGTGTGTACATACACTCATCCCTTACAGGCCGTGATGCTGATGTAATCTGTCTTTGCTTGCTCCACCTGTCAAAAGGCTACCCAACATGGTAGGTGATAACAACACTCAGCTTATATCAGGTCATTGATACATTCCAGCCTCACTCTCATAATCGGGTCAGTCTGAGCCATCTCAATGATGCATTCATATTTTTCCATTTTTGTCACCCTATGAGCTTTCTCATTGTCAACTTTCTGACAAAACATACATGCTTTCCAATTGATTAGACGTTGAGAACTACACCTCTGGATAGGTCCAGTTTCTGATTAAGTTCCAGAAACAGGAAGGCTGAGATGACTGACATGCAATTCAAACCGCTTTTTAAGCCGGGTTATCTGGGTCTCTGTTGTGAAGGTACTGTAACATGCCTTGTGCCATTTTATTTCTTGTGCAAGAAAATTTCCTTCTGACACTGTGTTCAATCTATTGAGCACATCCAGATTGTTAATATTATCATCTAGCCTCCTTCTCTGTGAACCAACACTGAGAGTTTGGTGTTTCCAATCTGTAGTCACTGTCTGCAGATCAGCAGATGTTGCCTGACCTTGCTGGCAGAAGAAACAACATGTGTCATCAGATTGCCTTTTACGTTTAAATACAGCTACTCAACCCATAGTCCTGAGCTCTGTTCTGATGAGAATATAGTGAAATCTGCAAATAATTAAAAGTGTGTAAGATAGTTCCATAGCATAGAGACATACATATGTGTAACATTCAATACTTATCATCAAACTCACTGATACAAATCTCGAAGAACAATATATGACTGCAAATTTGAATTTCCAATGATCCTTTGCTCCGACTATTATGCAAATGCAGTTCTGAATGGCTTTATATCATCAGCTACAAAATATGACAAGCTGCAGTTTTATGGGTAAGGAGTTACAGCAAAACAGATGGTACGTAACACTAATTTAGAGAGAGTTTTTTTGGCCGCCATGTTGAATTTACCCATTATGCTCTGCGACTGTCAATATGGAAATGGTCTAAAAATAAGCACAGTGCAATAAGCTATCAAATCACAAAGTTTGAGCCATCATTCTTCTTCCATTCTGGAACTATTGTAAAAATTAGATAAATCTCCATTATTTGATGCCGTATGACCTTTAATGACCTAAAATGACCTCTAAGGTCAAAAGTGAGAATGCCATCCAGTTATATCTCCATTTCCACCCCATGAAGTGCAGATTGAACATGGATGACCGCTTTTAACATGAAATGCTATCCAAACTTTTTATCATGCTATTTTGACTGGGTGGCTGGCCCACTATTAGATAATCATGTAAAGGAACTGGCAAAATTGTTGTTCTTTATTCAAAAATAAAAAAACCAATATTCAAAGAAAAATATAAAGATTACTTTAATGAAGCTCAATTCTCACAGAAGTAAAGTAACTTTGCAAGACGAGAAAGCGTCTCATGAGTTGGGTATGTGACAAGGAAGAATTGTTTCAATTTCGGTAAAGATCCGAATCCGGATCTAGATACGATAATTATTTAATTGCAAAGTGATTCTTCACCATTTAGAGATATAGTCCATGGGCCAAGGCCCTAATGTTCATGAATTGGTATCGGATTAGTGGCAATTGTTTATGATGTTTTTCAGTTGGGTACATGTCTCAGGCATCATTTAAGCCTGGGTAGCCCTCGTAATATGGTAGCTTAGCAGTAGTTACCCTTGATTTTCTGTTTTTAATCAGGAAAAAAATAGGAAAATTGAATTTCAGCTTCAGGACATGCACAATGTTTATAAAAATGATCAAATATATTTTTATTTTGTTACAGGTAATTGGTTGGTATGATGTAAATACAAAGATTGTCAATGATGTGGGTATATATTGAGAAATAAATTATATTATGAGAATTTAAGTCCCTAATCTGTGGCTGACACTTTATTCTATATGTCAAAGACATATTTATTCTATATTTTATTCTATATGTATTTAAGAGAATGCTTTATATGCCCAAAACATCCCCAATCACTGCCAATAACTGGATAAGTATTATTTACCTCAAAACGATGTATAAATTTTTAAAATTTAATATTTAGTTACCCCTACCCCCATGATTGAAAAATAACACATTTTTATATTTGTTACAACTGATGAATGCATATCATTAAATACCTTGGTAGGATATATTTATATCACATTTACATTTATCTACTAGTCATTAGGGAACATAAATGCATGATTTCTTTGCTTTGCTTTACTTTTGTGGTGATGGATATGGCCATACGCTACTTTGTTTCAGGTGTACCAGACAGGGCACAACAGAGATGTCCACTGACCATCCTGCCAAGCGACCTCGAGTTGGCCATGAGGATTGTGTTTGTATAGTGCACAGTCCTAATGAAGACATTACAGCACCTCTCGTTCAACTGAAGGATAATGACTCCTGGCAAACATTACTGTGGGCTGCAAAGATACGAAATCATCAGCCCCTTCTGGATATTGCTAAACATTTGAATGGAAATAAACTTCCACAATTAAGAGATGGATGAACAAACATCCACAATACAACAGTTCCACAATACAATGAAGAAACAATTGGAGGCTATAGAGCATAAGGAATCACCCATTGACAAGCTCCATGAAATTGCAACTGTTAGAAGATCTATTAGAGAACAACCCAGTACTTCCAGGGTATATGAACAGAAGTGTATCCTGTGTCAGAAACAGAGCAAGTATATATATCTGGGTCCAAGACCCGTGAAGTCTTGCAGAAATGCGTAACTACTGGAGCAGATGCCAAACTTCGTGAAGTTGCTGTTAGTAAATTAGATGACAGAGTAGTTGCCTTACTTAGTACAGAAGCAGTAGCTGCAGAGGCTCATTTTCACAGGTCATGTTACAGAGCATATACCAAAGAAGATTATGTGAAAAAATGTTCATCGACTGACAGTCCAGCTGAAAATAAGTACTGTAAAATTGAGGACAAAGCCTTCCAGTATGTATGTCATTATATCCGGTGCAATTTATTTGTGAACCCCCGTGCTATAATGTTTCATGATCTCCGGACCATGCTACTGGACCACATGAAAGAGTTGGGTTGTACACAGGTCTCAGATTCAACTAGGAAGAACCTATGCAGCAAGTTAGAAGAAGAATTTCAGGATTCTGTGAACATTATTAGTGATGAGAAAGGTCGGCTTGTAATTTTTCCAGATAGTATCTCTCAAGATAAATTAGTTCTTGACATTCTGAATTTACAGCAAGAACTAAGCATCCTGAAGTCAAATGAATCTGACAATAGGACAATATTGACAAAAGCAGCATTGATACTTCGTGCTGATATTTTGGCCCATAATCATACAGAAATATGGCCCCTACAGCTAGATGAATTGAACAATGCAAATGCATTCTTGTCTACATCTGTAATTCATTTTTATCGCACAAAAATTAGGGTATGGTGAGATGCGAATCCGTACACTTCTGAACTTCCTAGGTGAAAAATGGACTGCATTTTCCAACTCAGTGGGGTTGATTTACTCTAAAATGTTTAGACGGACAACAAATTAATTACAGATTATAAAATATCGAAATGAGTAGGATTAGTTACTCAACTCCAGTAATGATAAATCTTGTTTTAGGTCATATTTTCGAAATGGTAGTGAATTCAATGTCGGTGCAGTCATTTCATAGAGTAAATCGACCCCATAGAGTTCGAAAATGCACTCCATTTCCACCTCGGACAACCAGAAGTACCCGTAATTGTACCTGACCATACCCTAATTTAACCAACTCATGAAACTAGAAGTCGTCATCTGGAGCGACCTCTAAATCACCTCCGATCAACTTAAATTTTTTTAGCGCATTATTGAATCATAGTGGAATAATTTAAGGCTTGTGGAGACAACATCTGAATATTTATTATTTTTTTTTTGCTGTTTTTGGACCAGCCTAAAGTACAGTTGTCTCTTCTTCCCCAGATATTTTTTTCAGGAATTGCATAACTATAAAAATTGCCTCTATCGTTGTTCATGCTGACATGAAACCAAATTGCATTTCTTGCATATTAACACTCTGTCTTATAAGTTTATCCATGACTCTCTCTATCTACCACTTTCATTCTAAGATCCAGCAGCTTCAGACCACAAAATGTGTGTGTGTGTGTGTGTGTGTGTGTGTGTGTGTCCTCCATAACTCCAAAACTATAAAACCTAGCAGCCTGAAACTTGAAGGGGTATCTTGGGTTACCTCGCTGGGGTCTGAAGCCGCCATGTTTTTTGGCCTGCTCAACCATGCCTTGACAGGCCGCAACGATTTCTTGATGATTAAGTTTTTTTTTTCACTCTCCTCGCTTGAATTATTGAACGCCTGATCATCATAACTACAAATCACATCATACATTGCATTGCTTATAAACTCCCGGAGACACCAGCATTTGTGGCTTTATTTCATTTCTGCACATGCCATAACCTCGAGAATATCCTCAACGAAGCCAAATTACAAAATTTAAGCTCCAGAATTGAACTCAGCAGCACGTCTGACTGCTAATCAAGTGTTCATTTGTCCAATTTGGACATATTTGATTTCATCATATTTACAAATCACTACATACATTGCAGTGCTTATAAACGCCTGGAGACACCAGCGCTTATGGCTTTATTTCATTTCCACACATGCCATAACCTCGAGAATCTCTTAAACTAAGCCGAATTACAAAATTTAAGCTCCAGAGTTGAACTTAGAAACAGTCGCAACTGCTAAAACAAACAAACAACAAGTTCATTTGTCCATTTCGGAACATATTTGATATTTTGGGCATCTCCGGGAGGTGTGTGTTTAATGTGATGGTTCCGTAATTGCCAATCGCATGCGAAGTGAGCCATTTCTTATCAACAGTTTTGTTGGAGTGCTTAAGCCACATGGCGAGTGCTCTACAATATTAGCACTGTCACTGAATACTGTACATCGATCGACTTGAACAATGTTCAGAGGCCACTCGCCTGCGATGGCCCCACGTTGTTCTGTGGTCACCTTGGCATAGTGAAATACAAATAAAACATAAACGAAATATTTTGCCAACATCTGACTCGAGCAGGTTTTCATCAAGGATTTTCCTGTACTTTGCACCATCCATTGACCCTTCTATCCTGACAAGCTTGCCAGTCCTTTCTGATGAAAAGCAGCCCCATAACATGATGCTGTCACCACAATGCTTGACAGTAGGGATGATATTGACTGGGTGATGTGCAGTGTTAGGCTTGCGCCAAATGAAACACTTTGAATTTAGACCAAAAAGTTAAATGTTTGTCTCATCTGACCACAAAACCTTTTTCCATATGCCTTCAATATCATTAAGATGGTATTTTGCAAACTCCATGCAAGCTTTTCAATAAGTCTTTTGCAGTAATGGCTTCTTTCTTGCGACCTCTCCATAGAGGCCAGCTTTGTGAAGGGAATATTGTTGATTGATGAACCCTGACCCCCATCTCGGACATAGAGCCTTGCAGATCTTTCAAATTTTCAGTGACATCCCGAACAATGTTCCTGCTTGCCAAGCTGCTGAGTTTGGATGGGTTACCTGATCTGGGTAGAGACTGGATGGTATGACACATCTTCCACTTCATATTGATGGATTTTACCGTACTCAAAGGGTTAAAGAGTGACTGAAATTTTCTTACAACCCTTTGCTGAACGGTGCTTCTCCACCACATTATGTCTGACTTCTTTAGAAAGCTCCTTGGTCTTCATGTTTGCCTTGTTGGTTGAACCAAGTGAGTTGCATCTTAAACTCCTTAGATTAGTGGGGGGCATTAATTTTTAAGTTAAACTACTGAATACATTCAGGTGAACCCTATTACACTTATTTTGTAACTTTTCAAACAAATAATTTGCTCCTGAAGTGATTTAAGGTTACTTAGGGAAAGGGTTTGAATACTTATGCACCTGAGAATCATCTTATTTTTTCTGTTAATCAAACGTATTCACATTTTATCTTCATTTTTTAGCTTTTACACTTCAGAGTAGTTTGTGAAGACTATATTAAGTTTGATTTGAAAGCATCATGAAATAAGGTCAGGTGGCATCAAATGTGAAAACTTTGGAGGGGGTGGGGTGAATACTGTTGCAGGCCACTGTAGTTATTAGTCTGTCCCCCCACACAGTGGGAAACGAGGTTATGCAAGTGTGTGTGTGTGTGGGTGTGTGTGTGTGTGTGTGTGTGTGTGTGTGTGTGTGTGTGTGTGTGTGTGTGTGTGTGTGTGTGTGTGTGTGTGTGTGACTGTGTGTGTGACTGTGTGTGACTGTGTGTCTATGCAGGTCATAACTTTTTCTTTTACCGTTTTAGCTTTTGTTATCAAATTTTCAACAAACCTTTATTATGAGAAAATGGAGAAAATATTTAAAAATTGGGTTAAAATGTGAAAGGGCAAAGTCATACTGACTACAAAAAGCCCTTATTAGCCATTTTTAGCCCCACCATAGCCCGTCAAGTGAGAGATGCCCCGTTTCTTTTTTAATCGCTTCTGTGTTTCTTTATTCATTTACAATTGAGTTTCAGTGTGTCTGACCTGGCCGTAACATTTTCACCAATTGAGCTTTTACCATCAAATATTCAACAAACCTTTATTATGAGAATATGGAGAACACAAATGAATAAAATATGCAATTGTTTTTTTTAACTGTCTTTTTATCAAATTTAATTTGAGTACAAAGCTGATGTGGATGGGCTTTGCATTTTCAGATAATTTCTAGTTTAGGTTGAATTGATTTCGATGTTGGAATACCACTTATTTGTTGTTGTTGTTGTTGTTGTTGTTGTTGTTGTTGTTGTTGTTTAACAAGCTTTTTGAAGGAAATGTCAACATTAAATTGCACGATTTTAGTTGACTTTCACTTGTTCTCATGTCTTTTACAGCAAACTTGTGCAAACTGTGGCCGGCAAGCTATGAATGAATGCACGGGTTGCCACAAGATTCACTATTGCTCCACATTCTGTCAACAAAAGGCAAGTCATTTGGTAATCACTTGGGTTGGTCTTTCTGCTTAATGATGATGTTTCATGCATTTGTCAACTTAAGGCATTTATTGCCATTATAAATACATCTGACCTCCTTGACAAAGGCTTTTTATTTTGCAGAAACACCATGAGAAAGGTATTGGCCATTGGTTTGGTTATACCTGACAATTTCAGTCATGCATTCTTTTTGATAAAGTGTTAATGGTACGTTTAAGATCTGATTATGTTGTTCAACCACCTTGTTTCTTCAACATGACTTTTGTGCAATATACAATGAATTCTAACATGGGGTTACACAATTGATAAATTTTCACAATCAACATAAAAGTTTTTATGCTTTCAAAGTTACTCTGTAAAGATTTTTTTCCAGCCTTACAGTCACTTAAAAAATTTTTTGGGTCCTAATCCCAGAATTAAACTAGATTCTAAAACAATAGTCAGATTTTGAATGAAATTAAAATTTTTGTTCAAATGCTTTGGATTTGATGATGACTTAATCCCATGTCAATGTTAAATGTTTATGTACAAGTTAATGCAACCATTTCAAGTGATTCTGTGAGTTCTCATGTCAAATTAAGACCTATCCTTGACTTGCTTACGTGACTGAAATACCTCACATACAAAGACTTTGGAAGCAGTCTGTTGTACTTCGCCTTGAGTTTTTTCCTTTTTCTGTTGAATAGCATTTCTGCGATGAGCTAAACGATTCTTATAACAACTAATACATGTCTGCCTCCATCTGATTATGTCACTGGAAAACTCTTCCCAGCTATTGGGATAGATTGAGGTTAGATTTTTAATGTATCCTTCTCGTGCTCATGAGGTTTACCTTGAAACGTACACTACTTGCTTCTTCAACTTCTCTCATATGCAGCACAAGGCTGTGGGGTAGGATCATTGGCTGACGGCGCAGGTGTACCGCTGATTCAATGCCCTCTGTAGGTGAGGGCAGACATTTGGAATATGTGATATGGATATGGTGCTGGTGATAGCTCTCCTACTCCTCATTAAGGATGCCGTGTGGTCTTTAACATCCACCAACGAATGCTGACCGATGGGATTCCCATTTAATGTCCATCCGAGGGATGGCACACACATTGATGAAACACCCTGCCTGTGAAACTGTGAAACACCGGGATGTCAGTTTATCACTGGGTTGGGATTCAAATCCGAGCTAGACAGCTTAGAGGTGAGTGTGTGTGTGTGTGTACCCCGAGGCCATCGTGCCAACCCACTACTTGTTTGAGTTGACGATAAAATATCACCATGCGTATCCTGAAGTAATCCATCCTAACCAAGTGCCTGCCCAATGAAGATGAATCTTGATCAACTGACATTCAACCATCCATCCATCCATACATCCATTGGGACCATACTCTGTGCAGAGCGTTGGTGCTGCCAACGCAGTCTCGTTGGCTATTGGACACAATCCTGGACAGGTCACCACTCTGACACAGGATACTCAAATGGCTCTATCATCCCATCATCCCAGGTACTCGTTTTGCCAACCTCAGAAGAATGACAAGCAGAGTCAACCTGGTATTACTTCAACAGCCGAGTGGGATTTGAACTCAGGATCCTAGGATCCCAAGCCCACCACCCTAACCATTAAGCCAACACCAGGCATACATTCAACCCTATCATTCTAATAGCTCTCAAGGACCTTGATGTTGGAGTCTTTGCCTTTCCACTTGTGATTGCAGATTGTCTGTAGACAGTGAAGATTCAATTGGTCAACCTGTTTGATGTGATGATGATATATTGTCCATGCTTCCTGGCCTTTCATGAATAACCTCAACACAACAGCTTGGTAATTTTTTTTTATCTTTGTGGTGAGCGCCTTACATTAAACATCCTGCACAGACGATGTATTAATTTTTCAAATTCTCAGTTGACTTTAACTCATTGATCTGGCCATTGTTTGACAGCACACTTTCATTTATGAACACGTTTTTGAAGGTATATTATTGATTGTAATTATTTTTGAGGTCAATATAGGCCAAAAGGATAACATAGGCCAAATTTCTGAAATCCTCAATTTTCATCTGATTGAATTGAAATTTGAACATGATTTTCATTAAAATGACCATCATGTGTCACGTGGTCTGGCAGCCATATTGGATCTCGGGGAAAAATCTTTGAAAATTTTCGTCGGAGAAATCGCTTAACTGATCAATGCAAAATTTAACTAACTGATCAACTACCCATGGGAAATATGGTTTGATAAAGATTACGTCATCGGTCACGTGGTTTGGCAGCCATGTTGGATCAAAGAAAAAAAACCTTAAAAACCAAAAGAGTTCGCTCGCACCAAGTCCTTGTCAAGACTGCATGGGGTATGTATTCTATGAATACCATCTAGTTCTTTGAGAAACTAGCAAGAAGACAGAGCTGCAAGATAGTCAGGGTTACGTAAGACATGCAGTATTTGACATTGCTAAACTCTCTTGGCACTTTTGCTCCAAGATTGGGTATCCTCTAAGTTCCATACCAGTCTGTTGTTCCACATTATAAAAAAATTGCAGAAACAAGTGAATAAAATAATTTATGCTAAAAAAAACTAAGCAATGTAGGGATTTCAAATTACATTTTTAAAAAAGGTTTTAAAAAAAGATAGAGATTATGTTAATTTAGAGCAGAGGTGGCCAAACTTTTTTCACTGAGGGCCAGACAGAGAAAAATGATGAATATCGTGGGCCACAGGCTACGTATAATACATATATATATATATATATATATATATATATATATATATATATATATATATATATATATATATCTTCTTCTTCTTCTTCTTCTTCTTTCGGCTGCTCCCGTTAGGGGTCGCCACAGCGGATCATCCGTATGATCCGCATAGTGATTTGGCACATGTTTTATGCCGGATGCCCTTCCTGACGCAACCCTGGTCGGGGCTTGAACTCAGGACCTTTTGGATCCCAAGCCGCTGCCCTAACCACTGTGCCAACACCAGGCTTTTTTAATATATATATATATATATATATATATATATATATATATATATATATATATATATATATATATATATATATATATATATATATATATATATATATATATATATATATATATATATATATATATGTGTATATATATGTATATATGTGTATATATATGTATATATGTGTATATATATGTATATATGAATATGTATATATATGTATATATATATATATATATATATATATATATATATATATATATATATATATATATATATATATATATATATATATATATATATATATATATATATATATATATATATATATATATATATATATATATATATATATATATATATATATATATATAACCGGGTATTGTGGCGTGCACCTGTAATCCGGCTACCCGGAGGCTTGGGTTTGAGGATCGCTTGAGGATGGGAGCTCTGCACTGGGCCACGCAATGAGAGGGTGTAGGGCAGCCCGGAATCATGGCGAAACCCAATCCTTATCCCTGTGTCTTAAGAGGTGACCAGGGTTGCGTCAGGAAGGGCATCCGGCGTAAAACCTATGCCAAATCAGTATGCGGATCATAACGGATGATCCGCTGTGGCGACCCCTAACGGGAGCAGCCGAAAGACGAACAACAACAACATATATATATATATATATATATATATATATATATATATATATATCTATGTATATATATCTATGTATATATATATATATATATATATATATATATATATATATATATATATCTATGTATATATACATATATGTATATATACATATATACATATGTATAAAAAAAATACTCCTGCATTCACGATACATACATATATAAATATATATATATATATATATATATATATATATATATATATATATATATATATATATATATATATATATATATATATATATATATACACATAAATACATATATATATACATATATATATATATATATGTATATATATATATTTATGTGTATATATATATATATATATGTATATATATATATATATGTATATATATATATATATATATATATATATATATATATATATATATATATATATATATATATATATATATATATATATATATATATATATATATATATATATATATATATATATATATATATATATATATATATAGACAAGCGTGCTCAGACATGTAGTACACAGGAGCCAACATCATTTACACTGCAATTTTAATTAGGCAAATAGTATTATTGCTGATTAAAATGTGCGTTTGAAGTGATATTACGAATTTTACTCACCAATGACACTTCTAATGACAACAGTGATGTTGTGCCTTAGACTGGAGAAACGCAAAGTTGCCTGTCTGTTATCTTTGATCTGAAACAGTTCTTGTTTAGCATCATTCAAGAAAATGTTTGCTCACAAATGTATGTGGAGCTGAACAAACATAGCATTATTTTTGCGTGTCTTCTTGTGGAAATCGGGACTTTTCCAATTTTCTGTAGAATTCTGGCAGTGTGCTCTCCTGGTGATGACTGCGGAGTGTGTCATCACACTGCATCTCAATGAGTTCCAACTGTATGTCCTCTGGTGCTTCATCCACATTAACGGAGAAGGGGCATGAGAATGTGTTAATGTCCTTCTCAATGGCAGCGAAATCCTGAAAGCACCTGCTAAACTCTGTGATCAATGTTTTGATTACTGTCACATATTTCCCGATCTGCTCAGGGATGTTAGTAATTGGGAAAGTGTCATTTACCTCCCGCAGAGAGGGGAAGTGTGCATTGGGTTCACCGACTTGTCTCTCAAACAGATGGAGCTTCATGGCAGATTATTTTATGTGCGAGTACATTTGTGATGCGATTGTGTCTTTCCCTTGCGAGCTTGCGTTCAGTACATTCAGATGGCCAGTGATGTCTGTGAAAAATCCTAGGACTGCCAACCAAACAGGGTCACTTAATTGATCGATGGGCAGACGTTTTTCTCTTAAGAATTGGTCGATCTCAGATTTGAGGGGAAAAAAAAACAATGCCTTGTACACAGATATCTTAATATTTGTGTCACATTTGGGTAGGCTTCTCCTTACAAATCCCAGGATTTTGTTTGCATCATTCACAACATGGTTCACATGATGATTCCATGTGATGTTGCTTGGCAGGTTGACACCAAGGTAATGGCTCTGTTGAATGGATGTAAGGTTTACCCTCATCATGCAGTACAGTATGTGAAATCTCCAGGTTGTTTGCATTCGGTTTCATGCATTGCGTGGCTCTTTTATGGGTTGAAAGTCATTTGCCATCTGTGAGACCAATCCCTGAATGTGTCGAGATCATTCTGACTCCCTACTTGATCTTCCTGCCCATGAATGGGGTGGTAGAAAAGGCAATTGTCATCGAAGAGCTTTATCTTAGTCCCTTGACAGATTCTGTCCACGACGTCATTGATGTACATCAGAAACATAAGCAGGCCAAGAACGGTCTACTGGGGACACCTGATGCAACTGGTGATGGTTGGGATGTTAGCCAGGTATCTATCCATTTGAAGGTTTCACCTCTTATCCCTTCATGGTTGATTTTACTCAGGAGTTTTTGATGTTCTGCAGAATCAAATGCTTTACTAAAATCTAGTATCTGTACCATATATCAACTTGTGCTCTGCGTTCTTATGCCATGATCTCTTCCACAGTGTTCACAAGTTGTCTCACACAAGAGTGGGCTATCAAAAAGCCAGTAGCACTAAACTTCTTTTTCTTAATGATCTTTAAAATAATTAATTTGTTCAAATTGCAGAACAGTACAGGAGGATATTTGCTGTCCATGGGTTTCCCCTTCATGGATTCGATCTCTCGCAAATAACTTATCGAGGCAAGGTTTGTGGATTACAGTCAAAGCGTCCAGATAATCGCAGGTTGGTGAACTATTTTCCACATTTATTCACCTAATTAACATGGGCTGTCAACACAATAACCCATTTCAATATCTTCAACGTCATCCATCACCAACATCTGCCCAATAACTCGTCTTTATCGTCGCCATCATAAACCTCACCATCGCATTATTGAATTAAATTATTAAAGTTATTATTATTATTAAAGGTAAGTTTGAAGATCTTAATAATTCAAGAAAATAAGCTTTACTCTATGTTCTTAGAGGAAAATAATACTTTATTTTATGTTCTTAATAACCCTTTTATTCATGAAAATAAATTGTCCAAAAACAACGCACAAACATATTAAAGGTGCAGTTCGGACAAATTTTAAAGTTGAAGTCCCAAACCCTATTTTCTCCATTACCCCCTAAGTTTGTGGATTTGCAGTTCACAGGGATTTTCAAGAATGTTATATCCGTGACCGTGAATGGCAAGGTTCCCCAGTATATACAATACTTGAACACTGCACGGGGTTTCTTGATCGATGAACTCTTAAGTTTTTTTGTTTTTTTTACATCTTTGGTGTGACTCTGCCGGGATTTCGAACCCCCGACCTACCAGACTCAGATCAGCTTCTCAAACCATCATGCCAATTCTGCTTAAAAGACTGCAAAGTAAATTTGCACAGGACCTGCTGCCATGGGACTTTTTATTTTTTTACCCTTAAAAATAAAACAACCTTTCAAAATAAATGTTGAGGACAAATATTATTAACAGCTGTTTCCAATATATTATGCCTTGACAGTATATGTACACCGTGAGCAAATATTTTCTATACCATCCTGTGCTTTTTGTTAGTTCCGCCACCGAAGATGGATGGAGGTTGTGTTTTCACCTGTCTGTCTGTCTGTCTGTTTGTCTGTGAACAGGATATCTCTAAGAGTTGTGCACTGATTCAGAAGAAATTTGGTGGGCAGGTTGGATGACTGATAAGGACGAATTGATTCGATTTTAGTGAAGATCTGGATCCAGATCTGACTCCTTGAATTTTTTAAGCGATTCTTCACCATTGCGAGATAGGGTCAAAAATGATACATAGTATAGCCCGGTATCTCAAAAAGTTATGATTGTATTTTGATGAAACTTTGTGCACAGGTTGGATATGTGACAAGGACGAATTGATTTGGTTTTGGTGAAGATCTGAATCCAGATCCGGACACGAGAGTTTTTTAAAAAATCTTTGAAAGTGATTCTTCACCATTGAGAGATAGGGCCAAAAACGATATATAGCACAATATCTCAAAAAGTTGTGGACAAGTTATGACAAAACTCAGTGAATGAGTTGGTTAGGTGACAAGAACATGACAAATAGATTTTGTTTCTGGTCTGGATTCAGAACCTGCCTCCCAGTGGGATACAAAACATAAATTGTTAATCCTGGTGGAGGTATGTGCTGTACTGAGTGCCGTTCAAGTTAAAATTCTATGTTTAAAATGTTTAAGAGAATAGTCAGTTAGATAAGCATCTTGGTGAACACACACATCACATTTCAATCCTGTCAGTCATTGCTGTGATTGACTGAATCACAGACTGCTGTTTATGACTGAACTTTTATTTACTTGACTTCCAGCAAGTCAGAAGCAATTGCCATTAAAAGACAGATTACATTAATATTTGAATTCCAAAAAAGGGCGAACACAAGGTTCTTTTGAATTACTCCTGATTTGAAACACATTTTAAGCAAGATTATGCCAAAAGTGGGCTTGGTTTTTGCAGCATTCAAGACGACACTTCCAAGAAGGATTTGATTGCGACCTTTTCGTGTAAAACAAATTTCCTATGCTTAGTCTGATTACAAACATGTTGAATACACAGGAATATTTTGTGTTCTAGTTTGTACCCACCAGGGTTTATTTTAATGAAATTTTAGAACTGCACAAATCATTGAGGCAGGTGCCATGGCCCAGTGTTTGAGATTATCTGAGTCTGAGAAGCATTTGTAATGGCTATTTTTTTTAAACATTTTATATATTTTAAGTTCCTTTGTATCCTTTGACAAGGTACACAACACAGGATGCCTCACTGGAGTCTATAAAATTAGTATCATTAGCTAAAAGTATAACCGTAAATATCCAAATGCATTCAAAACACACAGAAATCATCATCATCATCTTTTTGTTACAGACAGACGCAATTTATTGGCAATCAAGATTGAGGTTACAGAAGCACTAAAATAATTTTTAACTCAACGGTTTGACACTGACAATGAGTGTTTGGAAACTTTGGCTCCTTTTCTCAAATTTCAAAAGGATGCAAACCGAGAAGCAGTCCAAAACTTATGTGTCCAGATTTAGATCTTATGGCTTTGGGCATGGAGTACAACGATTTCACAGAGTCGGGGCAATTCTCTAACCTAACCCTGTCAAAAATAATTAGCCAGCTTTTAGCTGCAGGTGGGCACTATGATACTTTGGCCAGAGTTTATGCCAGAATTTTAGCAGCAAAGCCGCATTCAGCAGATGTGGAGAAGACTTATCAGCTCCAGCAATGCACTGAAAAGCATAGACCGCTCAAGAATGTCATTAGAGACAGAGAATTATTATTCATACGTCCATTACAATATGCCTGCAATTGACTTGTGGGATCCATGGCCTGCTGTTCTCACCTGGCTTTCCACAAAGCCACGTCGAACAAGAGAAGTAACCAAAGTAAAGGAACAAAATTACTTTAAAGGTGGATTCTCTGAAGCGCAGAAAATAAATGCTCATGACAGTCTTGATACAGAATCAGACACAGCTGAACCGCCATTGAAAAGTAGATGTTTTTAGATTATATGCCAGATACAACTTTGCAAATCTTGCATTTATGAAAGTTTCACTGTTTTCGCCATCTTTTGCCATGTACTGTTTGATACAAAATGTAAATCAAAGTACAATTCAGCATGTGTAAGACTAAAAATATATATCTAGTCATATAAACAAAGTGTTTTAAGTTTTAACCATCTTAGTATTTGACAAAAAATTTAAAACAAAGCACTAATCAGCATACATTTGTGTATGTAAAATTAAAAATATACTTCTTGTCATATAAACAGTAAATAAAGGTACTTTTGCTTTTCAGTATGATGGTTATGCATTGACTTCTTGTTTCTTTATATGACATTGGAGTTTTTATTACAAATTTTAGTACTGCACAAAATTGGATTTAGAACTGCACAAGTAGGGGTCTACTGCACGTTAAAATAAACCCTGGTACCCATCCTCCGGGGAATCTTGTTCCAAGCAGGCAACACCACCCTACCTTTATTTGGGTGGTGTATAGGCAACTGACAGCTCTGTTTGGGCAAAAATAAAATAACCCGGGTTACGTGCATGAGGAAAAAACATACCAACTGCTTATAATTCAAAACACCTCACTGCACTGGAAAACGTATGGGCAGGAATACTGAACTGTAAATGGTGGAGACTTGTAATACCCTGTCCCACCTGAAGGTGGTGCTACATGATACACATTTACTTTGAGAATTTGTGACCCTCCTCCTCCCCTCCAAAACCACCAGCAAAGATAGAAACACTTCTATGCACTAATTGGGGTCATGCTGATCCTATGAAGCAAGTTGCTTGACAGGTTGACACCAAGGTAATGTTGCTTGACAGGTTGACAAAAATAAACTGAAAAGAAAATGTAATCAGCATACATTTATTTATTTGAAAATTATTATTTTTATTTGTTTGAAAATTATTATTTATTTATTTTAAATTAAGTGTTTGAAAATTATTTCTTTGAAATTTATTTTAAAAACAAAAAATGTAATCAGTCCAGAACTGTTGGAGGAGCGCAAAACACACACACACACGCACACAAACATCAGTCTGTAAATTATAGTAAGGATGTTAATATGTAGCAAATGGGTAATTTTAAATCCAAAACACTAATCTTGATATTTACTTTCGTTGACCTTCTTTATGCCTCTGCCATGTTCCCCATTCTTCAATTTAGTTATTTTGTGCACTATGGAATACGAGACAAAATATCTATCCATGTTTCTTTGCTTTCCAGCAGGATTGGAAGGAGCATCAACAAGTCTGTGGCAACCGGATAGAAGAATCTCTTATTGCCAGCCCAGAGGATGAGCACTTAACGGAGGTGGATATTAATAAAGAAAAAGCCTGACTGAAATGGAAAATAGGTTGATTGAAGAGTGGTCATAAAGTTGTAATTTTTGACACCGTGGGGTGCCATGGGTATCTACTTCTTTTTTTTTTATAAGACGTGCAATTGTGATTGAGAAATATGGCTGGCATGACATGTCGGATGATGCCATGACAAAAGACATTGGATAAAAAAAATGCAGACATTGGGTATTGGATGCAGAGAAGTAAAAAGTAATGCATCACGGATTGTAAATCACTGATTATGCAGTACATCCACTCGGATGGAAACTGCCCGCTTTTACCGCACACCACACACTGAGCTGGTAGCTTTGTTTTATTTATTTTTCATCAGACATTTGAATACCTATTTCTTTTTCACTAGCAGATCACAAAACTTTACAGGACTTCAAGCAGCTTCCTTGCTGAAAATGGAAAGCAGTTGTGCAGCTTATTGGGAGGAAGGAGAGCTGTTGTTTGTATTTTCCATTTTGCTTTTAGTTCTGGAGTTTACATTCAGCACCCAGTGATGCATCACAACGATGCGCTATTTTACCCTACGGCACACAGTCATTCTTGATTTAGATACCATGGTTCAGATACCCAAGTTTCTTTTTCAAGTGTTATTTTTATTTTTTTTAAACTAATTATTATTCTTTTTATTTATTCACTTATGAAACACACACACACACACACACTCATAGGTGTGTCTGTGAGGGGTGGGGGGAGAAAAGAGAGAGATGGGGAGAGGAAATTGGGGAGACAGAGAGGGAGTGAAAGAATGAGACAGACTGACTGGTCCAAAATAACAATTAATCATGCGATTAGCCTCGATTGTTGTTAGCAATCTACAGGATTGTGGAAAATTCAGAATCTATTGCTTGGACATGTTTACAGTCAAACAGTTTATCACATCTTAGATCAGAAAAAAAACATCATTCAAAGTGACATTTGCTTTTATTCTCTACAAACACTGCTAATGTTGAAACTTCCAATTTTTACAAGAGTATTATGTTCGCCTTTTGTCAAACTTAACTCTTTGATGATGTCTTTGGGATAATGCTCGTGTTGGTATTTTGGTTTGAAAAGAGGAATGAATGTATTGTGATGCAGAGATGAGTTGTTAAAATCTGTTAAATTGTCAATGTCCTCGAACCATGCAGTTCATAGAATGCACTCATGTTGGGAAGGGAAGAGGTAAAATAGCCTATTTGTTATTTTCCTCTGGGGTATACCTAAGTGGAGTGGGTGGAGGGAGGGGATGAGGGAGTATACCAAAACTGTTCATTACAAGAATGTGTTTTTGCACCTGAACTACTATCATCAAAGCATGTTATGTTTTATTCTACCGATGTAATCTGGATCTCATTTTTGGATATTGAATGAAGAACGTTACTTTTAAGCCCCTTTATGAAGGTCTACATCTTCCCGAGTGCCGTGCAATTGCACCAGTGGAAGACTGCTTTTTATAGTGGCTGCAGATGGCAAATCACCCCCCTCCAAGAGATGTCAACTCGAACGTCAATGTCATTACATTATTTTTTGCATGGCTGGATTCTAAAGACTGGCAAACCACATCACGAAAAACTCGTGTGAAAAAACTTATAATAATAACGATATTCATAACTTTTGGTTGTACGTTACACTTCATCATTTGAACACAAAATCTAGGCTCGTGGTAGAGTAAGATGCAGGAGAGGAGATTGGGACCATACTCTGTGCAGAGCGTTGGTGCTGCCTAAGCAGTCTCCTTGGCGATTGGACACAATCCTGGACGCGTCGCCACTCCGACACAGAGAGTAAGATGATCGAGGGCAAAAAGGCAACCTCATCACAGTGGGATCATGGGGCAAAAGGCAGATGCAACAAGCAAGAGAATGGATGAACATAAAAAGGAGAAGAGAGAGTCGGGGAAGGAGCACAGTCATCTGCAAGTATGAGGGTCAGGATGGGGCTGGGGGGAATGGGGGTACAAATATTGCAGGTTTTGATGGAGTATTTATAGCAGGTACATGACATGGTAGTGCACTGCCAATCTGAGGCTCTGGAGGTGTCATCAAACACAAGAAAACAGAAACATAAAAGTGGATGTGAGCATTAAGCCTGGGTTTTTGGAGTTTAATCAGGATGGAGCAACTGGAAGAAAGAGATCAGGAGGTTCAGACTCCTGCGAGAGCAGATGAAGCTCGACTGATTAGAGGCCATATAAAAAAAATTTTTAAAGAACATGCCACCGACCACACCTCTGCGATGTGAAAGAAACAGGCCTCGTGCTTCAGTGCTATGGATTCAATTCAGGAGATAATTTTGAGAGCTTTAAATTCCACAGAATCCACGAGAGATGTGTGATGTGGGAGCGTCAGCTCATATGGGGGGTGGGGGGGGAATCCTTACCCCACGTCTCATTCATTCATAATAATTACTGTAAAATTTGCAATAATATTCACATTCATTTCTATGTGTAGGATTAATGTTCTTCTTGATCTTTTTTATTTTAATTTTAATATGGCTGATAATACTGAAATAATTATAATATATATCCCTTAGTTACTGTATGATACCTTTAGATATTTTAATATGGTTCTTCATTTTGTTTTTCATATGACTGACCTATTTTTATTGCCACCAATAAGTGAGCCAAAGATTTTACAAATACAATAAACTGTCATTCAATAAATGTATGTTTTACATCCTCTTTTCAAATGTGTACAATAATTATTGCCACATGATACGAGATTGGGGTGTTTGGAGACGCATCACCAGGCTCACAAGCATGTACGATGTGCAATGTCAATAGCAGTTAACATATAAATACAAGACCGAATCACCTCTCTCACCTGTAATTGGAGGAAATAACCAATCGACTCTCACCTAATCAATTACCCCAGGCGGTTAGGCTAGGATTTAACCTCCACCCTTTCCCTCCCTCTTCCCACCCACCCCTTCCTTCCTTCCACACTCCCACCCCTTTCCCTCCCTCCCCTCCTTCATTCCTCATCCCTCATCCCACCCCACACCCTCAAGACTCCCACCCCACCCCTTCCCCTCCTTCCTCCCACCCCTTCCCCTTCCACTCCCACCCTTCCTCTCCCTCCTCCCACAAAGGAATTTTCACAGGGTGTATATTAAAGTGTACGTGTGCATAATAACTTATAAAAAAAGAAGTGAAAAAAAATCTCTGGTAATTTTCCTGGCGGCCTCCTGAATAATTAATTACGTCAGCATTTCACTCTACTCAGCTAATATTTGTTGCCTCCAATGTTTATTTACTTCGCATAATATGTGAATTGTATGTCCGTCAGTTTGTTTATAAGCCTTGAATAAGCGAGAAGACTTGAGGAAGAGGGGAGCATGGGGGGGTTAATCTCCGAAAGTTTCATTGGCAGGTCGATTCATCGCCTTTGCTGTCCTTCAGATGGATGGACTTACCTCTGGACTTACTGGACTTTCCTCTGTTGACATTAGTACAGGATTGAATGAAATGGGGTACATTCAAGCAGCACATTCAGACAGGTTCAAACAGCACATCTCATTTTAAAGAGATTACAACATGGGCTTCTCTTGAGAAATGAGACTCCTACTGCGACTATCACCCTGTGTACCCACTATCATGGAATTGGAACTCTTTGAGCCGGTCGTAAAGGCACTTTATTAATATAGTTGTTATTAAATAAAGGCACATTTTAGTAGTGATTAGCGATTCTGGGAATATTGGAATAGATTCGGTTCCAAGAATGTTTTTTCCAGGAATCAGTGGAATCGATTATGGTTCCAATAACTTTTTAGTTTTCTTTTTTGAATGGGGATTTTGGAGGGGCAGGAACTATTACATATGGACTGATGCTGAGAAGGGACAGCGGAGGGGTGGGAGTGTTTTTTTAATGTATCTTTTTTAATTTGAAAGAGTAGTAAAGAGTCGGGTTGAGGCTCATCATGAATCAACTCTATTTTTACAGAAAATAATAATTTTCAAAATACAAACAAATACAATGAAAAAAAAATTGTACGTGAATGACAAATTCAAATCACTGTCAAGGAAGTATGCCTGAGTTTGACCAAATGTCCAGATGTCTGTTGTGAGGGCAATGGAGGTAGCAGCATGAATCATCCTGGCAAGCTTTGCCCTGGTTTCTTGATACACTTTAGGAAGCATAGTTCACATGATTGTGTGACGACTTGGGAGGTCATATTTACAGTCCAAAGCCTTTGAAGCAAGAGTATTTAACAACAGATACAGGCTGCGTGTCTCAAATGATAATGTCTATCAGCATCTCGTCAATGTGATATTGACTTGGGGAATCAGCAAAATACTTGGATCATGAGCATGACCGCTAGATGGAGCCGTAGAGTCGACTCCGCCGATCACCCGGAATTTAGATCGTACTTTTTCGGAAAACTCCGAGAAGTACGGGTCCCTTATCGGACGGTGAAGTGTCAATATTTCTACCACGTGGTACAGGGTTATTTGCCAATTTTCAAAATACCTAGATATCCACGTGGCGATTGACCAAATCTCCACACCCTCGACGGCACCCATACGGAACGAGCCGCTAGTGCACTCGAACCGCGTGTGACCCGAGCAGACGATCACCAAAGCCCCGTTGGTCCAAATGTCCCCTTATGGTGGCACAACGGCCTTGTTAATTCTCCAACACGCAGCACGCTAAGCCAATTGAGGAAGGGACACGAACGAGCTGAAACATTTCACAAATGGGGATGTTTATTTACCAATAGGCAGGGAGAGGAACACAGAAGAGCAGAGTTATCTGAATATAGAAGGCATGTATATACAGCAAGGCACTTATACAATTTCCTATTTAACTGACTGGCACCACAAACACACACACGCACACACTCAAAAGAATCGGACCCAAAGCGGTCTTTATTGAGACCTGTCTTGGACCTGTCCACCTCATGTGGTCTTCGTGATCTTGGGGAACAGGACTTCAACCCGCAACCACGACCATCTGCAGGACCCTCGTCGATGACCACTCACTGGCCCTGAATACCAGGTTCGAAACTGCCTGGACTAAAACGCCCTCTCCCCCCAGGGATGTCTCACACACGATCCTCCGAACTCCGAATGCTGCTGCCACAAGCACACCATCTCTCCCTCTCCCTCGTCCAGACCACCCCTCCTTTTTGTGCTCAGGCGCGAGAGACCTCCTTTTTTCACCACTCGACTCCTCATTGGACGGTCCGTTCTCGGACGACTCGTCGTGGCCTTCCGATTGTCCGGGGCCGAACACTCTATCTCGCTAAGGCGGAGCCAACCTGAGGTGCTAAGCTTCCTGGTTGGACAAGGGGCCCGCCCCTGCCCTTCTGGGCGGAGTCTCGATCTGAGGTGATGAGGTTCCTGGTTGGACAAGGGGCCTGTCCCTGCCCTTCTTGGCGGAGTCTCGATCTGAGGTGATGAGGTTCCTGGTTGGACAAGGGGCCCGCCCCTGCCCTTCTGGGCGGAGTCTCGATCTGAGGTGATGGAAATCTCTGCCCCCATACGTGATCGAACACACGTAGACAATGGCGTCGAGCAGAGCGAGGGGAAGATGATGCTGGCGTTGTTAGAGGGGAGTAAAATTAAAAGAAAACCCTGACTCTCAAAGTAACTCACAGCGCAAGTACATTTATTCACCCATTAGACGAGGGAAAGGGAGCTATCTATCCACATTCACTTATCAAAATAACTGAGCTATAGGAACCTGAATGTCTGTGTGCTCATGGCTTCCAGATTCGCAACAGTATTATGTCTGGCTTCCTTCTTGTGACTACGGGGCAGTAATTGGTCTCTATTTTGATTACAATGTATCCGAATATCTCCCATCTACTGAGAATCTGGGCCACGTTGCTGGTATCAACTGCTACAGCAGATAGATCATTCAGCACTCCAGCAAATTATGAGCTTTACACGCTCAAGTATGGGAGAAAATATTCTGACTGGATTAGCACTACTGGCAGTGCATCGCAGTAGGCGCATCTCAGTGGAGGCTGTGATTGACACACTTGCATTCTCACTCTGTCACCTTGATTTTATACTTTAATATTTTCTGGACCACTTCTACTTACATATTCAGCAGGTAACTTTCGACCCCCCCCCCCTTCCCTCCACCCTCTGAAGGAAAATCCTGGTTGCGCTCCTGATTACAGTTAATATACATTATTATTATGTCCCTGGTGTTACAGCGTCTATCCAGGAATAGCGTGTCCGGTCCACGTATCCTCATTAACACAATGCTTTATGAGCCTGATTTTGCTATTGCACGAATCTCTCAGGAGCCGAAGTAGATTGACTATGACAGTTGTGAGACAACCTAATTTAACATTGAAGTCAATGGGGGAAAAGGAAAAAACTATTTGACCATCCTCCAAAACTATCATACCTGCCATATTTCTCCCACTTTTGAAGAAGCTGGATGGCTATTCATTAAATTACTTACAAGCAGATATTAAGTGGATATTTATTATTTCATCAAGTAAGCATTTGTTGATTGAATAATATAAATACGTCTAATCCTCAATAGGCACAACCCACCCCACCCCTCTCCCCTCCTTGCCTTCCCCACACAACCTCTCAGTTTAACGGGTATATAAAAGATCTTGGTTTTGGATAGGGGATGATTTAAGGTGGTGGTGAATAGCTGTCTTGAAGACCTGGAGGGAAGAATTAGATTGAAGAGAGTATGGAAGGTGGTTACACAGGCAGGAAAAAAAGTAGGAGCAAATGAGTGGAGGTGAGCAGTGGTTCTAGATTTTGACAGTTTCACAAGGAGGTGGTTGCTGGTGGACCGTGTGCATCCTGCAGATACCTTGAAGATGAAGATACAAAACAAGAAGAGAGCAGATGGTTCAAGACCAAAAAGGAGGTGGAAGAAGACAGAGCGACCACTGACCAGTCGACGATGGTGAAGTGACAGGCCCGTAGACTCAGCTGCTTTGGGAGAGATTCCAATGATCTTGAAAGCCTTGGTTTCCATGGCATCAAGCTGAGCAAGATGTGAGGCAGGAGATCCAGCCCAGAGGGGAGAGCAGTACTCCATCAAGTTGCAGATGAAAGCCTTGTCGGTGGAGAGGAGTTCGGGTGTGCCGAGGAAGGACTTTGCATGACGGAGGATGCCCAGTCGTCATCGGGCTTTGGAGGCCAATTTTGAAATGTGGCTTGCCCAAGAGAGATCACGGTTGAGAATGAGACCCAAGAATCTGAGTTACTGAACTTCTTTGAAGGGATTGTTGAGAAAGTAGATGGGAGGGTTTGCATTACGGTCCTTTCGGAGAGAGAGTGAGTGAGTGAATGTGTAGATTTCTCAGGGTTGAAAGACATATTCCAAGTGTTTGACCAGTTTGTGATTTTGTCAAGGTCTGAAGAGAGGGAAGAAGCTGATGCTTGTTTGTTAGTAGGATGAGGGATGGCAGAAAACGTCATCAGGAAAGATGAGCGTCATCAGGAAAGAGATAAATACGATTTTCCAGAAAGTCAGAGAGATTATTGATGAAGGTTAGGAATAAGATGGGGCCGAGAACACTCCCCTGGAGCACTCCAGCATTGCCAGGGAGAAGAGAAGAAAGGAATCCGTTGAGAGCCACACTTTGGCTACGTGAGTGGAGGAAGTCAGGAATGCAAGAGTGGAGTTGGTCTTGCATTCCATAGGCAGACAGTTTGGAGAGCAAAGCAGGATGCCACACTATATTGAAAGCTTGAGATACAGTGGCCTGCAAAAGTATTCACCCCCTCCAAAGTTTTCACATTTTGATACCACCTGAGCTTATTTCATGATGCTTTCAAATCAAATGTAATATATAGTCTTCACAAACTACTCCAAAGTGATAAAGCTTTATAAAAATGCACATAAAATGTGAATAGGTAAGATTAACAGAGAAAATCAGATGATTCTTAGTTGCATAAGTATTCAAACCCTTTGCCTGGACAATGGACAGTGCAAAGTACAGGAAAATCCTTGAAGAAAACCTGCTTTCGTCAGATATTAATCTGAAACTGGGTAGGAGATTCACATATCAGCAGGACAATGATCCAAAGCACACTGGAATTGCTGAAAAAGAAGAAAATTAATGTTCTCGAGTGTCCCAGTCAAAGTCCTGACTTCAACCCAATTTAACATTTATGGCAAGACTTGAAGATTACAGTCCAGATGATCTCCATCAAAGTGGGCAGAACTAGAACAATTTTCGTTTGAAGAATGGATAAAGATTTCACCATCTCACTGTGCAAAGCTGGTAGAGACCTACCCAAAGACTCATAACAGTCATTGCTGTAAAAGGTGCTTCCACCAAGTCCTGACCTAAGGGGCTGAATACTTTTACAACCAGTGAATTTTGATTTGTATATATGTTTTTACAGGTATTCCTGACATGTCACCTCCTTCAAATATAACTGTTTGTTTTGATCTGTTCAGTTATGAATATAAATGTTCATTTGAAAAAATTGTTTCTACATCATTTGTAATTCATCGAAAAGTGTCATTATTGGGAGAGGGTGAATAGTTTTGCAGGCCACTGTACGTCAGTTCAATTGAAGCTTGTTGGAGGATCCTGTAACTTTCAATTCACTACCGTATCCAGCAGTCATCCCCTTTCAAGTGAATTTGCAGAATGGACAGCGAGTCATTTGCAGTGATTTACGATGCAAAATAACAAGCCAGGAATCCTCCTGGAACCACTTTTACCGCATTCTTTGTGTTATGTACAACAGCACAACCCTCTCCAGAGCAAGAACCTTCACCCACACAGTCATTCACAAGGTGGAAGACAACATCAAAAACTTCACTGAATATCAAAGATTCATAGAGCAGCCCATCCAGTCCTTAGTTGTGAATAACAAATGAGGATATGTATACATTGACGCACCAGGTGCATCACCAGGAATCCAAGGCAATCTCCACTCATGGCCCGAGGACTTCCTCTCCTGTCACAGTCAAAGCGTGGCTCTTAATGGCTCTTTTCATCTCCTCTTCCTGTCCAGGCTGGAGCTCCTCAAGGCAGTGTTCTTGGCCCTGTGATTTTTCTGGTTTTCATCAATGATCTCTCAGACTCTCTTCATATCTGCTGACGACTCCACCCTTTGCCGTACCATCTCTCTTTTCCTCTGATCGCTATGAAGCAGCTTCTTCACTCTCTGCAGACCTGGATAAATATCACAAGCTGAACAAACACTTTAAATATGTCTTTCAATCCTGACAAATTTCACACCCTCAACATGTCTCTCCGAAAGGACCATCTGGAACCCTCCCCCCCCCATCTACTTTCTCAACAATCCCCTTGAAGTCCTTTCATTCAAGCTTTTGGGTCTCACTACCTACCACTATCTTTCTTGGGAAAGCCACATCTCCATGCTGGCCTCCAAAGCCATTCGCTGACTTTCCTACCCTTTCCTACCCTGACTGGGTATCCTACGTCGTGCAAAGTCCTTCCTTGGCACACCTGAGCCTCTAACCACATACAAAGCTTTCATCTACAGCCTGATGGAGTACTGCTCTCCCCTCTGGGGTGGTGCTCCTGCCTCACACCTAGCTCGACTTTACGCTGTGGAAACCAAGGATTTTAGGATCATTGGTATCTCCCGCGATGAAGCTGAGTTTGTGGGTCTCTCACCCTCTAACGGCAAGTAGGTCTTTGTCTCTTCTACTGTCTCCTCTCTGGCTTTGCACCCCCCCCCCCTGCTCTGTCTGTACTCTGCCCCCCCCACCCCAATAATTCCGCAGGGCAATTAAGGTCTGCCAAAAACCCGCTTCTGGTGAAACTGACAAATTCAAGAATCACTGCTCACCTTCATTCTTACATTCCTCCTTTTTTTCCCACACCTGGAACAAACTCCCATACTCTCTTCAATCCCACTCCTCCCTCCAGGTTTTCAAAACAGCTGTTCACCACCATCTCATATCTTTTCCCATCAAAAATCATGATTTTTTTTTACTCCCGTTAATCCACCCCAAACCCACCTCCTTCAAATTCCCTGTTTTCCTTCCTGAAAGTCCCTGTGGTGCCATCTTGTTTACCTCCTGTACACGACCCCATCCCTTTCCGTTCCACAAATCTATTATTTCTGTCCCCCACTATTTTGTGCTTCTCTCTCCTGCCACTCTTGTATCGTGCCTCGTTATATGTTCTGTGTGTTAGATCTTAGACAAGACTCGACATGGTATTCAACGACAACAAAAAATGTGGCACAGGTAAAACATTTCTCATCAACTTCTCCCAAGCTCAGCTAAGGTTAGAAGGGCATCTCACACTTGTTGTGGCATGCCATGCATAGCTGCGCAGCTCTTCTCCAATAGAAGAACTGCCCATTCTATTTTCAAGATTCCCCCGATTCTCCTCAACCGATCAACCACATGCAATGTTAAACTCGAACAACACTCATGGAGCACATTGTCTCGCCTCGTGCATTCATTCTGACCAAAATACCATCGTTAACAGAACATGCTGCTATTCGGCCCACTGCTATTATGGGCCATACACCCGTGTCATGCATTCCTCTCCGTTCCACAAAATGCACAAACCGTTCATTATCCTGACAATGCATGTTTGAGTTCAGTGGTGCAACAAGCACAAGCAATGGACTATCGAGCAGTGGAAAAATGTGATATGGTCAGATGATTCATCCTTCACCATGTTCTTGACAATGGATGAGTGCACATGTGCCACCAACCTAAATAACTCTACAACCCTGAGTACTTGGTTCTAACAGTGAGGGTTTTGGTGGTTCTGTAATATTGTGGGGTGCATTTTCCTGGCATGGTTTTGGTGCAGTCATTCCCTTATAAGACAAGGTCAATGCCAATTGCTACTTAATGGTACTGAATGAACATCTACACCCCATGTTGTAGCATTTCTTTCCTGCCGGGAGGGGTGTCTTCCAGAATGGAAATGCACGTGTGGTTGCCCAATGGTTTGATCAGCATGACACTGATGTTATCCATATGTCCTGGCCTTCTCACTCACCAGTTCTGAACCCAATGGAGTATTTATGGGATATTCTGGAACGATGCCTGAGACAGCGTTTTACACCTCCATCAAACAGGTGTGAGTTGATTGATTTGCTCATGGAAGAATGATGCCACATCCCTCCTGCAGAATTGCTGATGCTGGTGTAATCTACACCATGGTGTATACTGGCCGCACATAGTGGCCTAATGCCCTATTGAGGGATCTTACATTGATGCTTCCATCTTTTTTGTCCGCTTCCTGCAGATCGGATATATGAAGTTTCAGATTTTTCGGATGAGGATTTCAAGTCAACCAATTATTGCTGAAATACCACCTCACCGATGACATCATCATTGTCAACCTATATACCCCATGGGGAATTGATGACATCTGCCAAGTTTCAATGTTTTTCATTGAGTGGTTTTGGAGAAAATGATCAATTTTTTTTCCTTTTATCCAATATGGTTGCCATAGCATGTGACATATTGTCAAAGTTAGTACTAAAATATTCTCCATGGGGAATCCTCCTTGTGTTTTTTTAAAGTTTTGAATCGATCAGACAAGCGGTTGCAGAGGAAATGAAACGGAAGACCAAATACACCAGGACCCAGACATTTGTTGGGGATACGTTCTGAACAAACCACGTTAATGTTGAAACCGCAAATGTGGGGGCATTGTTTCAATGGGAAATGGGGGGATAGGTTCCGGGGATTTCCCGGCCTGTGAAAAATCCGCGAATGTTGGGATAAAATCCGCGAATGTTGGGGTAAAATCCGTGAGTGTCGGGGGAAAAATCCACAAGTGTGAGGGAAATGTCCCCGAGTGTCGGGGAAGAATCCGTGAGTGTGTTGTCATTGGTACAATGGGGACAAGGTGGTTAACGTTATCGGTTCCTGGTTCAAAGGGGAAATCTTTCAATGTTTTCGACCATGAATGCACGATTACAGTTTCCTTAAAGATGCTTACAAATAAAAAAAACGATAACACCAGGAACCGTTTCCAATTTATTGAAGAAAGTATTTTAAAGTCTATTAACCACACCGTGCCATACCGTGAAACAAAACAAAAAACAACATCATGTACCATTTCAATTGTTTATTAAACAAACACAGCACACGTAACTTTGTAAAATGATAAAGATAATGATGATGATGATGATGATGATGATGATGATGATGATGATGAAAATGAGGTGCGCCGGGTATAATAAGTCTTGAAAGTTGATATTACCCCCTGGTTGAACGGCTGGATGAGGGAGGTGATCTTCGGCAGTAGGAACATGACCTCAACTTTCGGATGAGCGAAGTTCAGGTTCGTGGGGTGGCCAGGAGCATTGTCAAGCAGCAGGTGACCTTAAACGAAAAGTTCTTTCCTGCCAGGTATCTCTCGACCTGAGGAACGAAGCAGTTATGGAACCAGTCCATAAAAAGTTCAGACATCAACCATGCCTTCCTGCTCACCCTCCAGTACAAAGGCAATGCCTGCTTGTTTTTGTTCTTCGGCACATGTGCATTCAGGGAGCGAGAGAGCATCATGGGATTTACCATGAAGTCCCCTTCGGCATTTGCGCAGAGGAGAAGGGACACCAGGTCCTTTGCAGTCTTGAAGCCAGCTGTTTTGCTCTTGCGCTGTGAGATGAACGTTCTGGTCGACATCTTTTTCCAAAACAAGCCGCTCTCATCAGCGCTAAAGCCCTGCTTCAGCAGGTACCCCTTCTTCTCGAAGAGGCTCGCGAGTTCTGCAGGGAATGCCGTGGCTGTGTCGTGGTCCGCGGAGGTATGCTCCCCTACGAGCTTGACGTTGTGCAAATTATATCGCACCTTGAAGTGGTGGAACTAACCCCTGCTTACTGTAAACGGGCTAGAGGGGCTGCTTGTATCCACCATGCTCATGCTTGCACCACCCACGCCAGAGAAATGGTCGTGCAGGAGCTTCGCCTTCTCCCGTATCAGTGGTCTACTTAGAGGCACACCATTTTGCATGTTATCCTCGATCCTTGGGAGCCATTTTCGAAGAATTAAGGGAGTGAGAGGCAATACAGAGGTCAGAGCAATGGGACGAGAATAATGGCGATCCAGGATGCGGTGATTTGTCTGCGCATTGTTTGTGGGCGATTTTTTTTTTATGGTTGATGCTGTATTCGGCAGCTGATAATAGATGTGGTGAGCGATGCCATTGTGTAATTAGTCTTGTTGTGAGCTGCTAATTACACTAACAGATATGCTGAACGTTTCCATTCTTTAACTCACAGGACATGATGTCTTTCCTACATACAGGTAGATTAAGCTGAGCGTTTTTAAAATGTAACAGCTCAGATGGTGCTGTTTGTAGCAAGATGCTGATTTACACTAAGATGTGCTGAATGATTCCATTGTGTAATGTCCGTATGTGGCAACCTGGTAATTACTGGATACATCAATAGATGCTGTTGGTGTTTCCATTGTGTAAACAATTCACAGGTATGTCGTCGAGGGGAATGACGTGTTACACTGATGAGACGTCCTGCAAAACTATGTTTATGCCACAAAGCTATAATACAGTACCGTATGTTTAAAGTGCAAATGGTGTGACATCCCGCGAAACTATGTTTATCCTCCTGAAGCTATAATACACATACAGGAAGCAGGTCATGTTCGCGGCTTGTGGATGGTGTTCTTTTGCATATGTGCAGTATTGTGCTGTACGTACATCCAGCTGCTTTGTTCATGGCTCATGGAAGATATTCTTGCAGGCTGGGGGTCAGGTGAGAAGTCCACCCGGGGGGGAAGCCATCTCGGGTTCCCACCGGACTCCCCAGAATTGCAGGCCGTCGCACATGTATAATTCCGTGACGCGGTGGGTCGCTAACTGACCGTGAATGCCAATAACTCAACCACGTGACTTTGGGTCCTCCGGTCTATGGGTTAACTGGGTTACCTAATTAATCACGTGATTTAATTACCGGGGAACATGCCCTCGGTACGCCTTGTCCGAACCGGATCACTTTACCGGATCATATGCAGCCGAGTGACACTGCCAAGGATGTACTGGCTAAAAGGAACGGATCGTTGGGAATAAAGTCCCAGCTAAGCTAGGATTCGGACCATGCTGGATCAATGAAAGAACAGACAAAAACGAACTGGAAACATTTCTAATAATTTATTTTCAAGCAGGCGAGGAAAGATATGTGGCACAGTGAATAGTTTTATTATTGTGTGTAATGCAGGGACAGGAAGAAATGCGAGAGGTCCGGCAATATACAAGCAACTTACAAAAGCAGACACAGAGCAGCGTTATCCCAATATAATTATTGTACAACCTTCACTTAAATGAGGACAGGCACCAGGAATAACACACACACACACACACACACACACACACACACACACACACACACACACACACACACACACACACACACACACACACACACACACACACACACACTGATGAAGAGGAGTTAATGAAGAAAAGAAGGAGAGGAGATGAGGTTAACGGTCTCTCAATACCTTGCACGATTGCCCGATTGTGCCACCAATACGTTTTGGGGGGATACTCCGCTGGGCGATACCTCCCTGACAGCTGGTGTGCTGTCTCTTTCTTCGTGGCGCTTCGTGCAGCTCGCATCGGTCCAGAGAATGAGACATGACCATCAGGCGTGAAGGGAGGGACTTGGGTGGAGAAGGCGATGTCGGGAGCCGAATGGGTGGAGAAGGTGGAGTCGAGAGCGAGTGGGCGGAGTAGTAGACAAGACCAGGTGGGTGGTTGGAGTCAGTGACGTGTGGGCGGAGAAGGGCGCAGAAGCGGAGTCGCAGGCGATGGCGACAGAAAGGCTGGATTAGAAGGCGGAGTCACGAGTGAGTGGGCGAAGAAGGCGGAGTTAGCAGACAGGCGGAGAGATCGATCCCAGGCCGGGCAGAGAATGGGACGAGCCGACGGCAGCGATGGGCAAGACACCAAAACCGGAACTACGGATGGCCTCGCCACCCATCCTTTATAGACCCTGGGGTGCAGGGTGGGGGCATTACCCCGAAGCGATGTGTTGTCACCCGAATTGGCCCGTCTGATTGGGCCCGGACCACTGTGTGGCCCGGCCATGATGGCTGGAAGTGGCTACACTCCACTTCCGGCAGGATAACTCCAAGTTGCGGAATCGTCTCACTCCGAGCCCCATGATATGAATTGCCCCGCACTGAACTCCGCGACATGAATTGCCTTGCACCGATCTCCCGGACTGTGCCCCGGCGACCGGCCAAGGGTCATGTCGGCCCCACATGTTGGTCCCCGGGCATCCCCGATTAGCGCTGATCAATGCCTGCTCTGCGATGCGCCACACGGCCTGAGCGATCCGAACTTCACAGCACACCTCTGCCTGATCGTGGCTTCACCAGGCGGAGAGGCGAGGAGACGTCCGCCATCCGTGGGGAACACCCGCGGCCACCAGCGAGGACCGACGGTAAGGTGTGAGGATAAACCCATGCACAGACCAGAACGACATGTGTGCCATTCGTGCCTTGCTCTGTGCGATGATAAGGAATCACAGTTACGAACGGGTTTGCCCGCCTTCAAGCACATTCCGTATAGTACGTGCGGATCCGCCATGGCCCACGTGGTCACCACTCACGTTCGCCCGATTCTGCTATCGTGTGCATGGGGCCAACCCCGATCTGTGTCAGGAATTGAGGGAAACGATCGGATATAATATTTAGATGGTGGTTTGGAATGAAAAGGAATATAGGTATAAGTATCAGATGGAGAAATGGAGGGAAAAGAGGATGCCGATATCGTGAAATCCAGGAATGGGTTGAAAAGAACACGCCACCTGTATCTTGCACACTTGTGTCCTGCCCAACATGGCGTGGTTGTTGTTTTTCTATTGTCGGCCTCTGATGATGTAGTTATTGGCACCAAGCTGCCAGCCACGCTCTCGCCGATATCGGGTCATTTGCTTCTGTGTTGTGAAAACAACATCCGTGCACCTCTTTAAGAGATATTCATCCATAGGCCTTTTCAATGCAATCAGCAATCTCATCCCAGATCATCGGAAACATCAGACAATCATCTCGAGCTTGCGGCAGAGGTTCCTTTGAAGGTGTCGCTGTATCCTTGCAGCTGTGCTATCGATGCTCGTGTGGTGTTGTCGCGGTTTTCCTGTTCCCCTCCCCTGGGCATGTCACGTGCTACACGTGTTGGCCTCCGCGAGGACCCAACTTTGGATTTACCTCAGGAATAAGCAGAAAAGAAGAGTAGAAATGAAGTTCGAGTGGTGTAAACAGACTTGGCTATGAGATCCACACAACGCACTGTCCCGTTGTCCCACCAGACAAAAGGGAAGGAACTATCTAAACGTACATTAATGGAATAACTGTCTAGGGACCGCTGCATGATGGTTGCTATTGCTTTGGAGGGATGCGGTTCCCAGAATCACAACAATATGTTTTAGAACCATGTTGTGCTCGTGGCTCGTGAAAAAAAATCTCCGCGACTACACAGGGAGCATGTCTCGAAGCATGCCACAAATTATCAACTGTGAATACATGGAACCCACGAATGTCAGGGTCTGACTACTGCATTAAATTCATCAGAAGGAACCCGAATAAGTCAAAAGCAAATAAACCGTTTTCAAAGTGAAAATATACAGATGTGGACACACACACACACACACACACACACACACACACACACTCGTGTTGCAAAAGTTTTGCATCCCCTTCTGGGCAAGACTAATGAGGATCACCTCTGGCTTCGTTTCTGCCACAATGCAGAATAATTTTCGGGAATGAAGTAATAATGACCCACAAGCTGGTGCTTGGGCATGAGGCGAAGCCCTCCAAGATGTTCAACAAAATGATCATACGTTCGGTGGTGTTATGGTTGAAGACCCTCTCATGGACACATCCTCGCTGCTCCGATGGTTGGCAGTGAGTGCCCTGGAGGCAACGAGGAAACAGATCTCTATGTGTTGGAAAATTGCATGCTCAGCCATTGGGTTACCTGGATAGCTCAGGTGGCAGAGCACTGATACAGTTCAGACGACCTCAGTTCAATTCCTGACCTTGGCATGTAGTTTTCCCATATATGCATGTATAGTCGTATTGACAGGAGATTTCAAACAAATTACCCAGTTATTCCAAAAGTAATGAGAGCAGCATTTGATGGAGTGCATACCTCCACCAGGCTGAACAGTTTGCATTTTGCATCCCACTGACAAAAAGGCCAGACGTGGATCCAGACCTGAACCAAAATCCAATTGACTTGTTCTTGTCACCGAACCGACTTGTCCACCGAGTTTGTCATAACTCATTCAGAACGTTTTTAAATATCATGCCATATATATTTTTGATCCCATATCTAATTGGTATATGCCTGGTGTTGGCTTAATGGTTAGGGTGGTGGGCTTGGGATCTGAGGATCCTGAGTTCAAATCCCCCTTGGCTGTGGAATTAATACCAGGTGGGGTTGACTCTGCCTGTCATCCTTTCGAGGTTGGCAAAATGAATGCCAGCTTGCTGGTATCCTGTGTCGGAGTGGCGGCCCGTCCAGGATTGTACCCAATAGCCATGGAGACTGCTTCGGCAGCACCAATGCTCTGCATAGAGTATGGTCCCAATGGATAGATCTAATTGGTGAAGAATCACTTTAAAAATTATTGTTTCCGAATTCGGATCTTCACCAAAATCTAATTATTTCCTCCTTGTCAGACACGTAACCTCTCCACCAACTTTCGTCCGAATCCGTCCATAACTTTTTTGAGATATCCTGTTTACCTATAAACAGATAAAGGTGAAAACATAACCTCTGCCCACCTTCAGGGACGGAGGTAACAAAGCGAATGGGTTTACGCTGGCATGAAGTCATCTCATCTCTGGAACAATATTGAAAAGGACTCTTTAAGCACCAATCTGACTTTAGCTTTGTGCAGACAACAATGCTGCCTAATTTGATGCACTCCTACTGCAAAAAAGGAGATGGTAAAGTATCTACAGGTGATGACAATGCTGGCAGGATTGCGTCTGGGTACGCACACTCACCTCAAAGCTGTTCTCGATTGGGTTTGAATATTAGTCCAGCTATAAACTATCATTCCATTGTTTCACCTGCAGGGTGATTCATCAATGTGCGTGTCACCCACGGATGGATGTTAACCTGTGCATCCCCTCTGCCAGCATTATTTGGTGGACATTAATGATCCCACGCTGTCCTTCATGAAGAGTAGGTGAGCTATCGCCAGTACCGTAGTCAAATTCTAAATTCCTGTTCTAACCTACAGAGGGAACTGTATCAGCGGCACAGCTGTGCCCTCATCCAATAATGCTACTCGCAGACTTGTGACTTGTACGAAAGAAGACGACAAAGTTGACAATTAAACAGTCCAAAATACCTTAACAACTTGGACAAGTTACAAACACAAGAGAAGAACTGAAGGAAGCAGTGTGTCCCACCCTGAGAGACAATGCGAACAACAGTAAGTGGTTCATGGAATGAGCCTTCTCACGCCACACAATGAATTGGTTTGTAAAATTGAGTGGAAACTCCTGCAGAAATTCCCTGGAAATTTGCAAATCTTCAGAGACGCCAAACACAGAGTGCACTATCCAACTGAGGTTTTAAACTCCTGGGAACCATCTGGCGTGCCACCTCATCCTTTAGGGATAGCACAGGAGCGGCTCTAATATGCCTCACAATATTAATCCAATGATTGCAAATGAAACATGATTGATCCTCCGAAACATGACCACAAACTGTCTGGAGGTCATAGTAAAGCAGATCAAACCCAAATGCAGGTGTAATCATTCAAATTGTGATAGGAGCAGGAAATGAATCATGAGTAGTCTGAAGAAGGAAGATTTTTCTAAAAACCCATCGGACATTAAAAAGTAATTCAATGTGGATGCCTATTTCAAGGTGTTGGATTCTGAGTCACCAAATAAAGTGATGAGCTATTACCAGGACAAATTCAATTGCGAATGATGTGTTCATCATCGAGATTTGTCACACATTTGCCTTAGAGGTTACACATACCAGCTTAAGACTGTATCCCCAATTTTTGTTGGCCTTCCCACAAATAATGGCATGCATCCTCTTGCCATGATTTGTAGTCCTTTACTAATCAATGCAAGGTATATTAGATGTTAAATATACAATCCTCTAAAGGAGGGCCACCCTTGTGAAAATGAGGTAAAAGTGAGAAAGAAATGTTATCTCAGGAGAGCCAGCAAATAACATCTTTCTAAGCTTAAGTCTCAACTCTCAAACCTCTCTCCCTCCTCCAAATCCTGGTGACATCTAATCAAATCTGTTTCTGGTGTTTGTTTCCCCTCCATCCTCTCCCTTACCTCAAATGGCCGCACTGCTGATACCGCACGTGAAAAGGCTGAGTGTCTAAACTCGGTGCTTGTGTCTGAAAACCATCGCTTTCTGTCCCCACCTTACCCAGTCGCACCCAACTGCTCCTGGACTCTGTTTCCTTTTCTCCTGACAAGGTGGAGAGCTTGCTGTCAAACCTCGACTCATATTCTGCAACCGGTCCAGACGGCATCAGCCCACGTGTTCTAAAAACCTGCTCCTCTGCTCTTGCTCACCCTTTCTGTTCTATTCACCCTCTCATTTGCTCAAGGTCATCTGCCATCTGCTTGGAAATCAGCACCATTACTGCCCTGCATAAAAGATCCCTGCAACTACCGACCAATCAGCCTTCACATAATCATCAGCAAGGTTATGGAATCCATCATCGCTTCAGACATGAAATTCTTCCTCTTCTCCAATGGCCTGATTTCCGATCACCAATTTGGTTTCAGACAAGGTCACTCTACCCTGGATATGCTGCTTCTGCTCTCCCAACAATGGATGGAGGTCCTCAATGCCAGACAGGAAATCAGAGTCGTATCCCTGGACATATCACGTGCTTTCGACAAAATCAGGCACCCTGCCCTACTCACCAAACTCTCTTCCTATGGTATCCAAGGCCATCTCCACTCATGGCTCGCAGACTTCCTCTCCTGTCGCAGTCAACGTGTGGCCCTAAATGGAGTTCTTTCATCCCCTCTTCCTGTCCAGGCTGGAGTTCCTCAAGGAAGCGTTCTGGGCCCTGTTCTTTTTCTGGTTTTCATCAATGATCTCTCCGACTCTCTGGAAAATCCTCTTTATCTGTTTGCTGATGGCTCCACCCTCTGCCGTACCATCTTTCATCCCTCAGACTGGCAAGCACAACTTCTTCACTCTCTGTCGATCTGGGTAAAATCACAAACTGGTCCAACATGTGGAACATGTCTTTCAATCCTAACAAATCTCACACTCTCACTATGTCTCTCCAAAAGGACCGTTTGGAACCCCCCCCCCATCTACTTTCTCAACAATCATCTTGAAGAAGTCCTTTCTTTCAAGCTTCTGGGTTTCACGATCTGCCATGATCTTTCCTGGGAAAGTCACATTTCCAACATGGCCTCCAATGCCAGTCGCCGACTGGGATTCCTCCGTCGTGCAAATCCTTCCTCGGCCCATCTGAGCTCCTGACCACAAACGAAGCTTTTGTTCATAGCCTGATGGAGTACTGCTCTCCCCTCTGGCCTGATACTCCTGCATCTCACCTTTCATTGCTTCATGCTGTGGAAACCAAGGAATTTAGGATCATTGGTATCTCTTGCAATGAGGCTGAGTCTTTGGGCCTCTCACTCTCTCACTGCAGGCAGGTCGGTGGTTTTTCTGTCTTCTTCCGTCTCCTTTCCGGTCTCGCCCCCCTCCTTGCTCTATCTGCGATATTTCCCTTCATATTTCCACAGGTCGCTCAAGGTCCACCAACAACCCCCTTCTGGTAAAACTACCAACATCACGAATCACTCCTCACCTTCTCCCTTTCATTCCTCTTTTTCCCCACCTTTGGAATAAACTACCTCACTCTGTTCAATCCCATTCTTCCCTCCAGGCCTTCAAAACAGATGTTCACCACCACCTCTTATCATCCCCCATCAAAATCCTCGATCTTTTCTTCCCCCGTTAATCCACCCCAAACCCACCTCCTTCAAATTCCCTGCTTTCCTTCCTCAAGTCCCTGAAATGTCCATCTTGTATTCCCCATGTTCCCTGCCCCATCCCTCTCCCTTCCACAGATCTCCTAATGTCTCTGTTCCCCATTGTTTTGTCCTTCCCACTCCCACCCTTCTTGTCTCATGCCCCCCTGCTGTGCATTGTGAGTTTGCTCTCATATGAGCCTCGACAAGGTATTCAAAAAAAATGCTTTGGTATGCCAGTGCGAAGTAGGACCTTTCAGCAATATATTTTATGGTATGTTTTCAAGCTTATTCCAAACAACATGTTGTAGCCAATTTTCCTTTCTTGACGTATAGTTATCACTATTACACTTCCAGATTAATTTGACAACTGTACGTTGAATAGCTAGCTCGCTGCCACGTGCAGCCTGTGGCTGCTTGGTTGCATAATTTGGGAGGCACAGCTGTGCCGATGATGCAGTGCCATCTATTACCAGTGCACTGGTACTCATTCTGCTAACCTCGGAAGGATGACAGGCTGAGTCAACCCCACCTGGTGTTATTTCAATGGTGAAAAACAGGGGCTCAAACTCTGACCCTAAGATCTTGAATCATATGCTGTCAAAACAGGAGTTCAAGATGGTAGCAACGGATTGGAGCAAATGCTGTCTGCGTCAGGAGGATTTAATAGAGCTCATCCAATCAAAAAGCATCCAGTTTGGTCCAAGATTATCAGATGTCTCCAAAAAGATTGCTGCGAACATATCAATACTGCACAAGTTAAACGCCCTTCCATTTCGTATCAACCTTTCTGAAGTGTGCCACATAAATGAGGAATTCACGTGGCACATTTCAGTTCATCGCTCTCGTGCAAATCGTGAAAAGCGACTCCAACAAAAGAGGCATTTATACCATTTCGTGTCATAGTCCGCCATCTTGGAAATGCTGCCATTTTTAATTTTTTCGATGTCCAATGGGGTTTTTCATAAAAGTATCCCATTTGGAGCTGTCATGCAAAAGTTCATTCTTCTATCACAATTTAAATGATTTTTCTGCTGTCCGCCTCACTATCAAGATCGCAGGAGTAGCTGTAACAGGACAAATTTCATGAATCCCATTAATCCCCAGTGATTCCAGCATTCCATTTGTCTTTCTCCGTCTGCAATTTCCCGTACGTCTCATGTTTTCCAAGACAATAAATATGACTCAGGGACAGAGGCTCACAAAGTCCTCAGTTTAGACTTTCATGAACCCTGTTGTACATATTGCCACTGCTATGTGGGGTGATCCTGCACATGTTCCTGCAAAACCTTTCAACTTACGTCAATGAAGGAAAAACGTACAACATTGTGCACCTTGAGGTATTGACATAATTACAAATACTAACACTGTCCTACAACAGACAGAGCACAAGGGACACCTATATGTGTTACTTTTGGTTTGTATCACGTAGAGTACTCTTCAGAAAAACCGTCAACACTGCTGCTTCAGCCAAGTAATACGAACACAGCTAAATGTCAATACATGATGATTGGGAAATGAATATTTCAGGTTTTCAAATGTTGGTATTTAAAAAATATTTGAGGTTTTCAAATGTTGGTATTTAAAAAAAATTTCAGGTTTTCAAATGTTGGTATTTAAAAAATATTTGAGGTTTTCAAATGTTGGTATTTAAAAAATATTTGAGGTTTTCAAATGTTGGTATTTAAAAAATATTTGAGGTTTTCAAATGTTGGTATTTAAAAAATATTTGAGGTTTTCAAATGTTGGTATTTAAAAAATATTTGAGGTTTTCAAATGTTGGAATTTAAAAAATATCTGAGGTTTTCAAATGTTGGTATTTAAAAAATATTTGAGGTTTTCAAATGTTGGTATTTAAAAAATATTTGAGGTTTTCAAATGTTGGTATTTAAAAAATATTTGAGGTTTTCAAATGTTGGTATTTAAAAAATATTTGAGGTTTTCAAATGTTGGTATTTTAAAAATATTTGAGGTTTTCAAATGTTGGTATTTAAAAAATATTTGAGGTTTTCAAATGTTGATATTTAAAAAATATTTGAGGTTTTCAAATGTTGGTATTTAAAAAATATTTCAGTTTTTCAAAGTTGGTATTTAAAAAATATTTCAGTTTTTCAAATGTTGGTACTTAAAATTTTTTTCAGGTTTTCAAATGTTGGTATTTAAAAAATATTTCAAGTTTTCAAATGTTGGTATTTAAAAACATATTACAGGTTTTCAAATGTTGGTATTTAAAAAAATATTTGAGGTTTTCAAATGTTGGTATTTAAAAAATATTTGAGGTTTTCAAATGTTGGTATTTAAAAAATATTTCAGTTTTTCAAAGTTGGTATTTAAAAAATATTTCAGGTTTTCAAATGTTGGTATTTAAAAAATATTTCAGGTTTTCAAATGATGGTATTTAAAAAATATTTCAGGTTTTCAAATGTTGGTATTTAAAAAATATTTGAGGTTTTCAAATGTTGGTACTTAAAAAATATTTCAGGTTTTCAAATGTTGGTATTTAAAAAATATTTCAGGTTTTCAAATGATGGTATTTAAAAAATATTTCAGGTTTTCAAATGTTGGTATTTAAAAAATATTTCAGGTTTTCAAATGTTGGTACTTAAAAAAATTTCAGGTTTTCAAATGTTGGTATTTAAAAAATATTTCAGGTTTACAAATGTTGGTATTTAAAAGGACTTGACTTCTGTGTTGTCTGAACCTTAACTGTTTTTCATTCATTCCTGTCTTTCCAACTCGAACTAACTCACATGGCATGCACAAATTTTTACATTCAGTTTTTAAACTTTTACCTTTTTCATTTACTTCCAGTGCCATACAAAAATACATCAACATTTTGATCAGTGATCTTGATCTTGATCAACGATCTTGATCAGTGAAACCACCGGTTACACAAAAACTTTTAATTAATTGTACAGTATCGGATATTCCTAAAATATAATATAATTCGTAGGATTTGCTGGAAATTGTCAATGTCACAACATCCTTTATTTAACTTTAATTAAATTGTGAAACCTCAAAACATAGTTCCCTTACCTAAAGTAAGAACCTTAATCTGTAAGCAATTGAATGGTTTCCATATTTCACGGATCATCAGCTGGGCACCGTTCTTCCTCGAGGTTTCGATCCTTTCAGCCCAGAACCTCTCCAAACGGCGGATCCACAATCCTGGTCACGGATCCACATCAATACATTCACAACTTCAGTTGCGTCCAGGCAGTCAATGTCAAGCGACCCATCAAAACAACATCACTATAACTGTTTAATCCACCTTGCAACTCTACCCATTCGGTGGTTCGACCCACACACTCCCCTTCATGTGAGCTCGTAGCGTTGGCGCTCCCAAGCGTCGAGTAAATGCCGTAAGTCCGGTTAGTTCAGAACAGTCAACACAAGATCTGTACGGTCAAGACATTTTTGAGTGGAATTTCTCATTCCTTCTCCTGCTTGGTCTCTGATGATGATTCGGTTTGTCTCTCGTCTCCATTCACGTCAAGCGAGTTCCTTCCATCCAACCTTCTATGCAGTTGCTGGGCATCTGGAAACAGATGCCAGATGGTGAGAGGTTGTCTGGAAAGCACAGACAGTGTGGTTTTCTGTGCCCCCGGACAACCTGCATAACGAGGCTCAAAGAGACATGGAGGGCGCATAACGGGGATTCTTCCTCCACAATCTCATCTGCGGTGGTGGAACGGACACCATGACTGGCGGCAACACAAGTGAGGAGGAATCCTCTGGACCTGCGGCGAGTCCTGAGTACAACTATGCAGCACTCGTCCTGGGTGTCTTGCTCATCGTGATCGTTATCCTGGGGAACGTGCTCGTGTGCCTCAGTGTTCTCACGGAGAAATCGCTCAAAACGGCCACAAACTACTTCATCGTGAGCCTTGCGGCTGCGGACCTGCTGCTCGCGCTGCTCGTGCTGCCTCTGTTTGTGCACAGCGAGGTGGGTGCACGCGCTCTCACACAATGTCTCAACTCGAGCACTAATTGTGTCGCTGTGGAATTTGAACACGTCAGCAAAAGGGTTTTTTTGAAACTCCCACAGAAACTGCCTGTTGCACTCCTGTTGTTTTGTTTGCTTGCTGTGCCCCTATCGCACGGCAACTACCTGTTGCACACAGTTTTTTTCAACACACCCCACTCCTCCAATATTTTTCCCCCCCTTCTTGATCGATCCTCCACTGAAAATGGGTCAAATGAAACATTTTGAAAACATCTAATTATCCTCACTCAGATTTCAACATCACCGTAATGCATCCCCTTCTTTTTCCAACCCCAAAAGCTCTATATCAGAAATATCTAGAGATTGGTAAAACAAAAAAGTTTATTCCTTTTACCAACTACCACCGTGGGTACTTTTGATTTTGTTTTACCGGGATGTGCGACGAGTGTCCTCCTATCCGAGCAATTGCAGCTTCACTAATTGTGGCTTTGATGAAAGGACTTGCACGTCTTTGTGTCACGGCAGTCGTGCAGTGATGTGAAAATCGATCACCGAGGTTGTTTCTTAACTTTCATGTCCAAGATCAGTAAATAAATCGATAAATAAGACGTTCCCATCGCCTTGCATTCTTAATACAGGCTTTGAAGGACAAACAGTAAATATTCCTCTGCAATCTTTGTAGTAATCAACGGGTGCCTTGAAAGATTACTGCGTCGCTCAGTTCATGACGCATTGAATAAGCTACAAACGTCCATCCGAGAGAGGGCACACACACATTGATGAATAATCCTGCTTGTGAAACACCAGGATGACATTTTATTGGTAAATCGGGATTCAAACCCAGGCCAGACAGCTTAGAGTGAGTGTGTGCACCTCGAGGCAGAGGTGGTGTTTGGAGGGCCATGGAACCCATACAATTGAATAGGGCCCAGAGACTACAGGCCCCCCCCACCACCCCCATGGACCAATCATGGTCCACACACTCATGATGTTCTTACGAGACAGGACAATTGCAAAATTAGGAGCTGAGGTGAGCAATGAAAGCAGGTTCAGTGGAATAATAACTACATTTCATGCATACAAATGTATCAAGGTGAGGATGTTGTTTTATCAAGAAGAATGCCAAGTGATGATCTTGAGTTCTGGTCGCTTTATTACATTCTTTGCCCACAGGACGACTCGATATACAAGAACTGGATGACGCCTTCACGACAAAACGACCCATTCAATCTGAAGTACAAGCAGATAATATACAACGTTACCAAGATGTGATAAGTAGTTGCTCACCGGACATTGCAATATCACCTTTGGCAGTGATTAAAATGCCACTTAATCTTCCATTAACGATGTGTTCCCCTGACAGTGAATACCTATTACTTTCCAGCAATAAATATGCCAGTAAACTAATATTCCAGTCTACATTACCTCCATAAGTATATAACATTTATATCATGTTACATGATATAACATAGGTAGAGTGAGGCTGTTATGACTATGTTAACCAGGGCTGAATAAGCCATCTCATTTTATGATAAATTCGAACAATACAAGACAATGGAATTAACCTGAACAATAGATGTATGTTTATATGTTGAAAATGCACGAACCAATTCGTTAATTACAATTAAGGAACAAAGTCATTAACTCGTAATAATTATTCTGTAATTAATTTGCCGAGCAGCTTACCCTCATCTGCCACCTGGGGACATGCAACTGGAACATGATGGGCACCGATCCAAGCACTGAGACTGTACGATCCAAGCACTAAGCACCGAAACTTTCAAAATGTACGAAAATTATCGAGTGCTGTGAGAGCAGATATAAATTTATAATAGAGAGCAGATATAAATTTACAAAATACTTAAACTTTCTCATTCACTTTACACATTTACATAAATGTATATCTAACCCTTTTGTGACAAAATAGCAACGTCACCCACCAACAAAGACCTTGGCAAGCGATGGATGCTTCAATTTAATACGAGCAAAAACTCCTGCATGAGGTTGCTGCAAACAAAATCGCTGCTTCTACAAAAAGGAAGGACATGTGGCACACCAGGTCTGAAATTGGCATTTACGCAAAATCCTGGTAATTGATGTTCTCGATATGTGCCCCCTCCATGGTTCAGACAAGCATTGATCCTGACTCCAAAGTTCTGTCCAACTTTCCTGTAGGTCTCATGTGGCACTGCCTGGAGGTAGTGTGACACCACCTGCTTCAGATCATCCAGTGTGGCAGGGCGGTTGGTGTAGACAGAGCCCTTGGCAGCCCCCCAGAACAAGTAGTCTCGAGGGTTCAAGTCTAGTTGATGGAGTGCCCAGTCATGAGCGGTACCCAGGGCAATGAGGCGGTTTCTGAAGAGCTGCCACAGGAAAGTAATGGTGTCACCAGCTGTATGCGGGGGTGCACCATCCTGCATAAAGCAGGTCATGGTGAGCTGGTTTGGGGTGACCTTTTGGGATAGATCATTATGCAACTTCTGGAGCATGTCCCGGGAGCACTCATTGTTAATCATCACCGTCATGCTGTCATCATTCTCAAACGAGTAAGGCCCTGGCGTTCCCCATCTGAAATTGAAACTGCAGAAGCATGTGACCGTATGCCCTTTCGGGTACCTCTCAGTGATTTCCTCAGGTGATTCTGACCCCCAGAAAATGTTGTTGTGGTTGGTGATGGCACCATTCAAGTAGAAATGGGCTTCATCACTGAACCCGATCAGGTTGATCCAGTTTGGGAACCGCACCATCCTGTCACTGAGCTCATTGCACATATCAAGTCTTCTTCTCACGTCATCTTAACTCAGTTAATGCCAAATAGAGATGATGTTTGGGAAAAGCTTCAGTTCCTTAACAAGGATACACCAGACTGGTGTTGGTTTGATGCCGAGCTCCTGGGAGCGCCGGAGGTGGGACTTCTTGGGACTGTCCACTGCAGAATCCCGCATGTTGTCGATGTTGGCTTGGCTCTTGGTTACTGATGCTGGCCTGCCACTGTTGCCCTTGATATGGTGATGCACTGTACCCTTTTGCTCAAAATGTTTCACAATACATTGAATGAAACAATTTGTGGGTCCATCACATGTTCTGAGGTCGTATTCCTGGCCGAACCTCCGGCGGGTGTCTAAATATGATGTACTCATACTACAGAGCCACCACTTTTGTCTTCCGCTTCACTGTTAATAAATGACTTAGTTGAGCTATGGAGCCAGAAATCCTTGGAAACAAATACCACGATAACATCACCAAACCCTGAAAAGGAAAACAGTAGAAGTGAAAAAACAAAGAAATGGCAGGAAGTCAAAGTTGTATCAATCTTTTCGAAACACCCGAGACATGAAAATGATGAACTCTATTTTACATATGAACAAGTAAACAAATCTCAGAGATGAAGGCTAAAAATTGCAGTTGCAGTTATTACAAAATAGTAACTGCAACCGTGGACGGAAACAGATTGGGATTAACCATCTAATCATAACACAAATGTAACAATATTCTTATCGGTAATAGTAATTTTCTGCATGTGTATGTGTGTGTTTGTTTGTCTGTCTGTGTCTGTGATACCAATCACGCCCAAACTACTGGGCCAATTGCCACCAAACTTGGCACAGAGACCAAATTGGAACTCCTGTTGAACATAGGGTCCTTGGATTTTTTATGACTATGAATAATGATGATATCGCTAAATTAAATTCTAAATTATATTGTGCCAGTTTGTGGGTATGGCCCCGACGTCACCTGTTTCCACCCCCTCCGGGCATCGGTTTTCACTTCTTTCTTCCTGCGTATCCCTCCCGACTTGAAGGTTTGAGATTGTGAGCACTGATTTTTTTTTTTTCGAGATTTTTCCTTTCTGAGGTGAGTTTCTTGCTTTATTTTGTTATTATCGGAGTTGAACCTTTAAGTTTTTTCTGTTCCGCCATTGTTTTTCTGGTTTGGATGTTTCATTTGTTTGATGAAGCTTTACTTGTGCAGATGGTGCTTTCAATGCATTGTTGATGGGTGTTCATGGGAGACTTGCTCGAGTTTGTTTGTGATGGACTTGGGCTAGGGACATCTCTCTGGCCAACCCGACAGGAGCGCGACCTTGATTATTGTGGGTGTTGGAGGGATTGGAGGTGAGTGTGAGAAATTTCCTTGGCATTCCCTTTAGGGGACTTCATTCGGACATTTTCTGTGGTCGGTCGGGTCAGGTCAGGTATAAGAGAATGCGCCGGAGCAGCGCGTCGCGACATCCACTTTCCACCAGTACTCCAGGGTCCTCTGTCTGGCCATCACCCAAGCCGATACCTGGCCCATCCCCATATCCTTGAGATGCTGATAAACATGAGGCAACCACGAGGAACTTGGTCGACCGATTTTCCTCCTACACTCACAAGGCTCCCTCACTGAGATAATCTAGTGAGCAGGATCAGCGTCAGGATAACGAGCCACATGTCCAGACAGCCACAGCTGACGCTCACAGACTATGCAGGGAACAAATCTCATGTCATTCTCTCTCAGAAACTGCTCGTTGGACACAAAATCCGACCAGCGATAGCCAAGGATTCTCCGAAGAGACCTGGTACCAAAGGAATGAAGTCTCCAGCTCAGATCCCTGGTCAGAGTCCAAGTCCCACATCAGTAGAGTAAGACTGGAAGCACCAAGGACCTGAAGAATCGGACTTTCATCCTCCTGTACGGGTACTGACAGCAAACACCTCATGATCCAGTGAATCTGTAACTCCCCAGGTCCGACCCAGACATCCATGGACCTCTGGCTCACAGCCAGCAAAGACATGAATATCACTGCCAAGGTGAATCTCTCTGTGACCACAACATCCTTACCACAAATAGGTAAAGGCAAGATATCAGCATCCAATATATTACTGAAAGCCTGGATCTTAGTTTTCACTCAGGAAACCCGTAATTCCAGAGGCTCCAAATCCTCATTCATCATATTGAGGACCCCAAAAGGATATCCAGAGTCTCCGCAAAGATAACTGCATTGGCTGCGAAATCAAAGCCAGAGATCTTGACATTTCCAAACGATGCACCACAACTTGATCTCTCCAACATCCTCCCTAGAATCCAGTCCATACAAGCGCTGAAAAGTGTGGAGGCCAGTGCACACCCTTGACGAACTCCAGTAACAACTGTAAATAAGTCGGAGATGGTAACACCACATCTCACAGCACTCTCAGTACCAGAGTATAGTTCAGACATCAGGTTGATCAGTTTTGTGTCCATTGTTTAGTGAGCTAATGATGAATGTATGTGTATGTGTGTGTGTGTGTGTGTGTGTGTGTGTGTGTGTGTGTGTGTGTCTCCTCCATAACCCATAACCATGAAACCGAGCAGCCCCAAAGTTTGCATGCATACAAAGGGTACTCCGAAGGAGTGCATGAATGATAATTGGTTGTTTAAGTAAATTTAAACGCACCTTTTGAAGATAATTAACAGCTTACCTCCATGAAAGGCTTATCCTTGGTCAGCTCAACTTCACCAAGCAAGGGGGTCTTAGCCGCCATTTTTATTCGGCCTATTCAAACATGCCTTGTGTTGGAAACATGATCTACTCTCACAAACTAATTAAAGTATATAATCAAAATATAATTTCGGATTTGAGATTCAGATGTCGTTGAGTAAATAAATGTTGAAATCTGTAGTGAAATCTGTAAATTTTAAGACCTAACCGATTTGCTAAGCATTGGATTGTTGGCCCACTAACAGGGAACGTGAGCTGGGATTGTTGTATCATTTGCCTGCGTCAGTTGGAGAGACGAGTTTTTCCCGAGATGGTTGACATAAGTGCTTTGTTTGTATCATCTGTGGTTAGCTCACCTGGAACGTAGTTCCGCGAACTTAGCAGATGGCCTGTCCGTCCGTCCATAAATACTTGCAACTTCTTCACTGAAGCTACACATACGATTTCGATGAAACTTTACCACAACGTTCATTATCCTGTATGTACCGAAGTTTGTTCATGACATTAAAAAAAATCAGGCCCGAACAAGGTCTATGGGGGTCGACACCCAAAATATGTATTTGCTTTCTTCTACGAAAGCGCACACACACAATTTTGATGATCGCAGTGCGGTAATCTTCATCCTGATGAAGCAGCACTTTTATGGATGGGATGGAACTGGGCAAGAAGGACCTTCATTTGAGAGGTGATTAAGAACCCAATGACTCTTCTAACAGAACTCCAGAGTTCCTTGGCTGACATGGGAGAACCTTCTGGATAGACAACAATCTCTGTAGCACTTCACATATCTAGGCTTTATGGGAGAGTGGCCAGCCAGAAGCCACTCCTGAGAAAAAAACACACATGACAGCAAGCCTGGAGTTTGTAAAAAGGTATTTGAAAGACTTAGAGTATGAGGCAAATAATTATGTGGTCTATTGAGATGAAAATTGAACTCTTTGGCCTGAATGCAAAGTGCTACATCTGGCAGAAACCGAGCACAGCTCATCACCCATCAAACACCATCCCGACTGCAAAGCATGGTGGTGGCAGTATCATGCTATGGGGATGCTTTTCAGTGGCAGGGACTGGGAGACTTGTCAGGATAGAAGGAACAATGAATTTAGCCAAATACAGTAAATCATTGAGGAGAACCTGCTTCAGACTGCAAAAGACCTTAGACTACGGCAAAGATTTAAGTTCCAACAGGACAATGACCAAGTATACAGCCAAAGCAATACAAGAATGGCTTCAGAACAAGAACGAGAAAGAACTGGTAAAAGTCCTTGAGTGACCCAGCCAAAGGCCAGACTTGAATCCCATTGGGAATCTGTGTAAAGACTTGAAGATTGGTGTTCACCGACATTCCCCATCCAACTTGACAGAGCTTGAGAAAATCTGCAAGGAAGAATGGGAGAAAATCCCCAAATCCAGATGTGCAAAGCTGATACAGACATACCCAAGAAGACTCGAAGCTGTATTCGCTGCCAAAGGCGCTTCCGCAATTCATTGTCTCAGGGGTTGAATACTTATTGACGCAAGATATTTCAGCTTTTCCTTTCTCATTAATTTTTAAGGAATTATAAAAACATGTTTTCACTTTGTCATTGTGGGGTATTTTGTGTAGATCAGTGACAAAAAATTTAAATTTAATCCATTTTAAATTCAGGCTGTAACAACAAAATGTGACAAAAGCTGAGGGGTGTGAATACTTTCTGAAGGCACTGTCGATTGTGCAATACAAAACTATAAAAAAATTATTCATTTTAAGAATGCACATAATGCTGCTTTGGAATTGGGCATCTAATATATTGTTGCGAATTCACGCCCGCCGGCGTGTGAACGGCCGCGTAACTCGAATCGCGGCACGTCGCCCCCCGGACGGACAATTCTGTCGTGACCCTCTCGGACCAACGCCGGGAGCTAGTCACGGGTGGGCCTTTCGACCTCACCACAATCGGCCACCCGCGTTGGATAGGGTTGTTCGCCAAACTCGACCTACCGAAGTACCCACGCGGATGGTAAACCGGGCGATCGGACCTCGGCGCAGGTTGACTCCGGACACGAGCCGCTTGGGTGGCCTGTTCTGTACTATCGGGATAACCGAGCGGTGTTATCGTCGACCTGGACGGTTCAGATTAATTACCGGGATGTTGCACCCACTACGAACCCCTTACGTGAAGCAGGATGGAGGGTCAATGGAGAAAAGACAAAGGAAACGGGCACAGTTCAACAAGCAAGCATTTTATTTCGCGACACAGGGAAAGCACGTATATACAGCCATACACAAAAAGCAAATGCAAGAAGAAAAGCAGTTAAAACCGACTACGCGCACACACGGCAACACGTATACAGTTCTACTTCACAGACGGCGCCAACACACATTTACACAAAAGCAAAAGAAAGAAGCCACCCTCACAGACAAGGAGGCAGACGGGCCCGTAGGCCAAATGTGCGCGTGACCTGGAAGAGCGGCTAGGCCCGCGAGACCGGGGAGGTCTTACTCGCGTCCTCGTGACGCGTTGGCGGGCAAGCCGCAAAATGTGGCCGTGCCGCTGTGCCCCGACTACGTGCCCCTTGGCGGGTTTCGTTGGCACGACGTTTGGGGTGGGTGGGAACGGGGCCCCCTTTTCCACTATCTCAGCGTGGGGGGGGAATTGTTGATGCCCTGGGGGAGGGGAATGGCTGGCTGGCTTGGGTCCCACGACGAGATGAGCGATCCCCCACACCGCAACCTCGTCGCCGACCGCCGTCCTTCTTGCCTCGGACCCGAGCTCCCTTGCTTGCAGTTCCACCGCGCTCACTCCCCTGAACTCCGCCAACCCAACGCTCCTTTTCCCCAAGAGCAACCTCTCGACGACACTCTCCAAGCAACTCCAAAACCCAACTCTTTTTTCGACGACACTCTTCAAGCAACTCCAAAACCCAACTCTCTTCTCGACAACACTCTTCAAGCAACTCCAAAACCCAACTCTCTTACGACACTCTCAAAGCAATTCGCCTTGCGCTCACCGTTTTATAGGCGGCAGGAGCAGCCAATATGCAAATTTTAGGATCAGAACGCGATTGGAGGCGGGGCCACGCCGCCCCCCCCCCCGGTCAGCCATTGGTCGGGCAAAAATGGGTGTGAACCTCTCCTGATCCTAAAATTTGCATATACGGACTTCACATGCACACACTTGGAGGCGGGGCCAAACCGCCCCGCGCTCGCCAATTGGACGGAGGAGAAGTGGGCGTAAAGCGTTTCTGATCCGAATTTCCCCTCTGAAAGGCCACCATTCGCGCTCGCGGCTCGGCACCAATCGCCGAACGGGCCCGAGACAGCCCGACGTTCAGTGTTCACAGGTGGTGCAGTTGTTGGTTGTGAAGGAGAGAGGCGAAGGTGGTGGAGGGTTTTCGGTGGTGGTTTGATGGTTATGGTGTCGTTTGGGAACGGCGGTGAAGCGATGTTTGCGGGATGGAGTTGTGAAGGTAAGGGTAGTGGCTGTTTGCGTTGTTGGTGGCTTAATGGTCGAAAATAACAATAGAGAAAGAAAAAAAAAACTCAAAGCGTCGCAGCCCGGATGAATCACATAAATTCCCTCTATACAACGGGTTTGGGCTTAACTACACATGTACCTATGAATATATCTCACCTGCGGGTCCTTTATGGTGTAATGCGAATTTCCACAGCCGTAACAATATGAAGCTCAATTCGTGTTTGTTACTTGCAAAATGGAAGATTTTTCAAGTATATTGATTAGTCGATTTTGTTATTCTGTCTGTTTGTCTGTCTGTCTGTCTGTTTGTTTATCGCCTACAGGTCACAATTTTAAACCAATCTTCACGCAACATCACCATATGGTAGAGTTTGTCATAAGCAAGAACCCTATTGTTTTCGAGGTCAAAAGGTCAACAAATATGTGAAATTTCTAAAATCCCCAATTTTCATCCAATTGACTTTAAATTTGAAGAGGACTTATAGTTCAAGTCACTGAATTAAACCACTGAAATTAATATTTTTGAGGTCAACAAAGACCAAAAGGTAAACATAGGCCGAATTTCAAAAATTGTCATTTATCATCCGATTTACTTGAAATTTGAAGAGGAGTTGCATATTTTGTCATTGACTTCAATCACCAATTATTTTTGAGGTCAAATTTGTTTAAATGTGCCCTGACATGCAAAACTTTCTGGTTATTTATATAGTAACTTGACCTTCCTCGTGAAGAAATCACCCATGTTTTTTTTTAATCAAAAATGGGGTAATTAGAGCAATATTTCGATCATTTCTGGTGCTTTTCACAACTTGCTATGCCCCACCCCTAAAAAAAAGTTGACTTCAGCAAATCGCAGTGTTGACGTCACATACAGAAACTCGCACAGAGTGGATTGACTCGAGATCTCTGAAGTCTAGACCAGCGTTTCTCAACCTGTGGAACCCTTGAAATAGTTTTCATGTCTCAGGGAACCCCTGCATAAAAATTATTATATACCATTATTAATATCTAACTCTTTTATATTTTTATCGTAGTTCACGTCGTAAATATAATCTTTTTTTTCGGATACCTGGTTTAAGGAAAAATGACCCCCTTTTTGTCAAATTTATTGGCAATGAAAAAAAAAAACATATGGCTTGTTTAGGAAACCTCACACCGAGGTTTTAATTCACAAAAAAAACTTTTTTAAATCAAGAAAAAAAACACACCTCATGTAACTTGATCAACAAAACTTAAACAAATAAAGCTGAAGCAATGACGAACTAACAGAGAGAGAGAGAGAGAGAGAGAGAGAGAGAGAGAGAGAGAGAGAGAGAGAGAGAGAGAGAGAGAGAGAGAGAGAGAGAGAGAGAGAGAGAGAGAGAGAGAGAGAGATATATATATATATGTCGCGCTAGGAAGCACAGAGAAGATAGATGGACACTGTGCATTCGTCCCGTACTTGAGTCAGTCACTCAATGATACATGAATCCGCCGTGTACAGGACGTCCACTAACCAGTGTGGGCGGTTTCACACTGGCGCCATATAGACATCGTTAAATACATTCCCTATGGTTGTTATAATTGTAAATAATACAAGAGGTTGAAGCCTCTATTATAATAACCAAGGAGTTTCCAACAATATGCTGTACGTGTATAGTAAAATTACGAATATTAAATAAAACAAAAACTACTCAAAAATACGTTAGCCTATTTATTACTGTTTCTCGCGGAACCCCTAGTGACCACTTGCGGAACCCTAGGGTTCCGGGGAACCCCGGTTGAGAAACACTGGTCGAGACAACAGTAGGAATAAAATAAATAAAAATGCAACAGAACGTCAGATTTATCAGATTACTCGAGACAATTGTGTCACAAGGTGTGTTCGGCACACAAGTTTTCATCTCATCCGGACAGCGAGATTGCTTCGTTTTATGCGTGGAGAGATACGGCCGATGACATGCGCCGGCCTTGTTTGTGATTCATTCGCTGTGGTGCAACATGTCCGCTGCCCTGCGCTGTTCACGTCACCTCACTAAAATATTTCTGATATCGAGCAGTATGCAAGTCGAATTTACATTATTGAATTACGAATAGGATTTAGTCTAACCAGTTGTTATTTCCGAGTCTTCCTTCGATGTCCTCCCGATCATAATGAACGCTGGGAATTTCATCGCCATTTTCCTCTGCTTGTCCTGCTTCGGGCTCGAACTGGTAAGGCCGTATTTAATTTCCAGCTGCCTGAACTTCACCTCCCGTGACTACGTTATCAGACAATTCTCCATGTGACTCAGACCAAAATCCTTCATTTCTCTCACACTCACGGTCCTTACCAGACAAATCAAAGTCCATGTAATCCATTATTCAAAACCAAATGTTCGATTTTTTTAAAGCAGAAATGAACGAAGCGATTGAGTCGACCAATCCAATGTGGAAACACACAGGAAGGCAATAGAATCACGTAGACCTCCAACCCGAGTAATTTACGTGCAGCCTTTGTAATCCTGTAGTTGACGTCATGTGGGTTACGCCCCTTTCAGGAGAATTTTTAGGGGCGTTCCCGAAGAGGTTTGTTTTTTTAAATTTTACATTTTACAGAATGAGTATTGTGAAAAAAAACATTGTCATATCTGAAATCACGATGAAAATCTCCTATAGGACATTTATAAATGAAATTTCAGTACTTTTGCACGTCAGGGGACCTTTAAAGAGATTTTGCAAGTATCGTGCTCTGCACGACATCTTGTCTTTCTGTTTATATATGCTTCAAAAAAAGAATTACTGAACCAAATCTAACCAAATATTGCATGTTGCTTCAGGGTACCCCAACTGTCGTTTCTGTCAGAGTAGCATATCAGGGAGTGGGGGTTTAGGGTGGGGGGGGGAAGACCCCAATTCTCTCTATGTAAATGTGTATCGTATATCACAACCCAGTGATATCTGGTATTACAAATCATCTATTTATGTGAAGAAAGTTTAAACAACTTGACAATGTGCAATGTGGTGATGTTGAAATCTGAGTGAGAATAATTAGATATTTCATTTTAAAAAATTTTGAAAAAGAAGTTTTATTTCACTCATTTCAAGCAGAATTAAATCAAGGTGGCGAACACTGCTTTGCAGCAAAGCGGAAGTGATTTTTGATCACGCCATATATAAGCAGCAAGGATGACTGATGAAGGTGATGTTAGCTGACTACCAAGCAGGTGGAAGATGACCTCAGGCAAATGAGAGTGAATAGAGCAGAATGTTTATGAAGTACAACATGATGTGTTTAGTTTAAATTCACCACCAAAGCCATGGGTGCTTTTGCTCGTAAGAGATAAAAGTAAAACTCAGGATATAATGAATTTGAGTTTGGCGAGAAAGGATTGCTCAATTGAAAACAAGTTTGTGTTCAAATAACTCTTTATGTGTCGCTTTAATTCACTGCAATGCATAGAAAAACGTTACAAGGATTAATTTTTGTTTTTGATGTTAAATTATTTGCACCACTCCGGTATGAGTCAAAGTTTCAAGCTAAAATGTGTTGTGCAATATCGACTCCTTTTCATGAGCATGGATTGACCACCAATCGTAGCTGATCCAGGTTCTTCTGCAATCCACATTCATAGTTTAGTCCGAGTTGAATAAAAAGATTCTTGTTACCCTGCAATGCGGGTTTCCGATCAATGTGGGTGGCTCTTTCCCAGCAAGCCTTATGGCCAAGACCGGTGCAACCATGAGGCAAACTAGGTGGTCACCTTGAGCCGCAAAAATTGGGGGCAGAAAAAAAATGAATAAAAGAAAGATTTATGAGATTACACAAGGAAACAAGCAGACTGTCTCTCTATGTGTTTTTCCTTTAACCCTTTGAACTCTGAGCTCCTTGGACTTTCAGTCCCCCTACCCTGGGCTGCCTGGAGAACAATGTGGCCGCTCGGGTATCTGGAGGATTGAAAAGCAGCCGGTAAATTGACCGCTCGTGTGTATGGAGCATTGAATAGCGGCTGATAAAACGGCCTCTCGGGTTCAAAGGGTTTATATGAAAACTTATGTAAATGGCCAGCCCCACACGCTAGACGACACTGCCGCCCGGGGATGACAGAAGTACGCCCCGTGATTGTTCATATAAGGTCTTCGTTCATATGCAGCACAGGGCTGCAGGGTATCACCATTGACTGAGCGTGAGGCTGTGCTGCTGATGAAGTACCATCTGCTGGTTATGGCAGGAATTTGGCCATGCTACCAGCGACAGCTCATCTACACTTCAGGACGCTTGTTTAGCATCCATCCGAGAGATGGCACATACATTGTTGAATCGCCTTGCCTGTGAAACACCAGGGTGACAATTTATAGCTGGGTCGAGATTCAAACCCAGGCTAGACAGCTTAGATGTGAGTGTGCATATGTTTAGGTCTTGGGCTCTAGGCCTTCCTATCAGCCCTGTGTTGAAGTAAGAACCACGACCACCACCTGAAAACTGCTGGTCGCAGTAGCCATGTCGTGGGCTCAAGCAACCCGTGGGAGAACCAATGGCACACGATCGCAAGGTAAAAATAGTGAAAGGGCAGAGTTATCTGGCGGAGAGAAAGCTCAGCTGGTGGCACGTTCAGTGAAAGAATAATTTTGTTGGGGACGTCTCGTGACTTGCGAGGAATTGCAAGACGACTTCCAAAGTCGGTACGACCACAGGAAGTTTTGAAATTTGTTTGTAAATATATGCTCTCAGATACTGTCCCCAACACATTTATTGCTCCACACATCCTCTTCACCCTCTCTGTTTCTGTAGCCAATGGTGAGCAAAGCTTTTCCAAGCTAAAGTTGATCAAAACGTACATTAGTTCCTCAATGATGCAACAAACACCTGTTGGGCTATCCAACTCATCACAGAACATGAAATGGCACAAAACGTTCACCTACAGGGACTTGTTTACACATTTGGCAAACTCCAAGCACAGAAAGTGAAATTCTAAATTCCAGTGATCAACTTTGTTGCAGGAACAACGAGTATGACGTCACGTGATCCATATTACACATTCTAATGAGCATTTTTCATGTACATGTCCTGTAAAGCAAACACAACAATGAGAATATGCAATCAGCATCACATTCGACATTTTCATGTTCAATAAATCTAATTATAAATGCAGAATTTTTAGTCGTACTAATGCACAATATGCATTTTTGAAATTTAACAATGGCTTCCCAGGGGTTTGGGGTGGCAAAGCTGAAGCTTCGCCGAGGGTGGCAAATACCCTTGCACCTGCCCCGTGCTTAAAACAAAAACATGGATTGATCACGCTATCACTTTGTTTCATGACGAGTCGAACAATTCTTTGGAACTTAATCTTACTAATTAAAAAAAAAATAAACTGCACAATATTTATAAAAGCACAAACAAACCAAAAACGAAAGAAACTTGAGGACCTTTCACCTCGGATGTGGATTCAATGTATCTCCGAATTTGTCACTTGATTGGTCAGTGTTTAAAGTTACACCCATCCTGCTTTGGCCCAATTTTAGAAAATGTCCTAAAAATAAAAATCAAGGCAAGCTTTAATTGGCAGCAGATTTGGAACTCAAATTAACAAGAGACAATGAGAAACATCCCCACACGTCCCTCTTCCCTCACGCGTCCTGCAGCCGGTATCACCCTCCACTCTGCCCACCAAATACCGTGTCATCATGTCAGGCTCGTTCACACTCTTTGCTCACACAGTTTTGGATAAAACCCAGCCAAGCATGACTCAAGCCCATGCATCTTTTGCTCACACAGTTCAGGATCATGAGCATACCAGTAGTGTCAAATATTTGCTTTCATTGCTTTCATTTGGCTTTTGGAGAAAATAGTAAAAGAAAGACAAACAAAGAGCAGACAAAGATGGGGCTATACCACTATAATTGTTCGTGACAAATCATTTTAAAGCGAAGAAACCTTCCTCTGCTTTACATTTAAAGCCGGACATTTGAAGTGCGTTGTTATATTTTGAAGATAATTGATAATGCCATATTATTGAGATAGTGCAAACAATGGACATATTTATGAACAACGTACAGAATAAACCCTTTGCTTTGCCTTACAAATGCATATCTTCCTGAACAATGGGTGTGTGTTGATTATATGCTGTGCCGAGAGAAAGTCTACATCCCCTTTCAAATTTTTCACCTTTTTTTGCCTTATATCCTGGAATTAAATTGCATTAAACCAGACTTTTTACACCTTTATTTACACATCGTAACGCACAACTTCCAAGTGAAAAACAAATTTTTAAATTAAAAAAATAAAAAATACAAAACTCGAATATCTTGTTTGGATAAGTGTCTACCTCTCCCCTCCCCCCCGCCCCCCTCCCGAGTTAATTCTTGGTGGAATCACCTTTGACAGCAATTACAGCTGTGAGTCTGTTGGGATAGGTCTCCACCAACTTTGTAGACCTTGATTGGGCAATATTTGCCCATTCTACTGTACAAAACTGTTCAAGCTCAGTAAAGTTACGTGTGGAGCGTTGATGGACAGTAATCTTCAAGGGATGCTGCAGATTTTAAATCGGATTTAGGTCGAGGCTCTGACTGGGCCACTCAAGGACATTTATCTTTTTGTTCCTTAGCCACTCCAGTGTAGCTTTGGCTGTGTGTTTCGGGTTGTTGTCATGCTGACAGGTGAACTTCCGTCCCAATTTCAGTTTTCTTGGGCTGTGTGTTTCGGGTTGTTGTCATGCTGACGGGTGAACTTCCGTCCCGATTTCAGCTTTCTTGCAGAGGGCAGCAGGTTTTCCTCTCGGATTTTCTTGCATTTTGCTCCATCCATTTTCCCTTCTTTCCCGACAAGTGCCACAGCCCCTGCTGTTGAGAAACAACCCCCATAACATGATTCTGCCACCACCATGCTTCACAGTAAGGATGATGTTCCTTGGATGATGTGCTGTGTTGGGTTTGCGCCAAACATACTTGGTTTTGTCAGACCACAAAACTTTTTTCCACATGGCTTCAGAATCTCTGGAGTGTTTGTGGGAATCAAGGTGGGCTTTTTTTGAGTAATGGCTTCCTTCTTGCCACCCTACCATACAGGCCAGACTTGTGGAATGCTTGGGATATTGTTGTCACATACACACAGTGACCAGACTTTGCCATAAAGGACTGTTGCTCTTTCAAATTTGCCATTGGCCTCTTGGTGGCCTCTCTGATCAATCTCCTCCTTGCTTGGTCATCCTGTTTGGAGGGACGGCCTCATCTTGGCAGGGTCATGGTGGTACCATTTACATTCAACTTCTTAATGATTGTCTTGACTGTGTTCCAAGGGATATTCAAAGCCTTTGAAATATTTTTATACCCATTTCCTGATCTATGCCTTTCCGCAACCTTATTCTGCTGTCCCAATTTCAGGTTCACCGAGGGTGGGTAAAAACTTTGTAGCTCTATAGACTGGCCGCTCGGGTATATGGAGCAGCCAGTTTTGTAGGGGATTCCAAGATTCAAAACCACGCTAAACATTCTAGCCTGGGTTTAAATATTGGTCCAAGATTTAAGGACATGTTCAATTTATCAGACCAGCATTTAATCAATTCCAGTTCAGCAGAGAGTGACAAATCTGCAGTCGGCCGAGCATTGGGATGAGGGTGCTGCATGACACAATGTTGAGTTGTCTACAAAATCAAAGGAAGGGTTTTCCATTGCATCGGAGAGGTCATTTATAGAGATGAGAAATAAGAATCAGCCCAACACACTGCCTTGGAGAACTCCAGCTTCCATTGAGAGAGGGGAGCAGATGGCTCCACTTTCACAGGTGAATGTGCAAATGCACAGGATGGAAGAGATCTCCAGTCAGAAATTCAGGAGTGAAGGTGGCCTTGAATGCCAACAGGCAGAGAGCTTGGCAAGCAATGCAGGATGTCAGATTGTTGAATGCCTGAGATATGTACAGAGAGATTGAAGGCTTCAAACCATTTTTAGGGAGTTTCTGCAGCATGTCCAGAGTTGAGTGACCGGGATGGAATTCCAACTGATGATGAGAGATCATGCTGTGTGAAAGCAGGAAAGACTTGACGTCAGAAGCAATGTTGGATTCTAGGTCTTCGCTTATAATTTGACATAAACTCATTGGTCTAGAGATGATCGGATCTGTGTTTTTACTGTTCTTGTAGATGGGAGTGATGATTGCTGACTTCCAGGATGATTGGAGGCAACAAAGGGAGGACAGACTGAATGTGGCATACGAAGGGGAATCAGTGGTCTTTTGAAAGCTCCTTGGTGCTCATGGTTGAGTATTACCTAAATGAACAGCTGATTTGGTCTGAAATAATCAGAATCACTACAATTTAACACAGATGGAGGCAACTTAGGTTGGTGTGTCATTTTGAAGGTGATTGGTTACACCTGAGCTAATTTACAATTGCTGTTATTAGGGGGGTGGACACTTGTCCAACTAAAATATTCTAGTTTTGTATTTTTATTTATTTTTCTGAAATTTGTAGAATTTGTTTTGCACTTGCAAGTTGAGGTCTGCAGACTATAAGGCAACAAAAGGTGAAAATTTTGAAAGGGGATGTGGACTTTCTATAGGCACTATATGGATGTGCCACAAACCAATGCACACTAGTGGTAGATAGAAGACAAGCAAAGTGTATGCTTGTCCAATGCAACTTTGCTGTTTTACACTCCCGAAGCATCATCATAATATAATACCTGCTATATGGCAATGAAGGGGTTAAGATCTTTTCTGCTCCAGAACCACTGTCAAAGTGAGCAGCAAAGTGGAAATGAATGAATCACTAATTAATAAATGGTTAAATTATGCACTATGCATGCAAATTCCAGATATTCTACTGATTTTAAAATATCAACTACATACCGTTCAACGAATGTTTACTCAATTCTTTTATATTGGAAAGCTGGGTAATCAGAGTCTGGATATCAAGGAGAAGGGCGATTCAGTGAAGTCTGGATACTTTCATAGCTTGCACAAAAAGATTGGCAAATGCAGTTTAACATAAAAAAAAAATGTAAGCAAGTCCTGGGGATGTGTAATGCTAACAAAATATGGATTATATAAGGCATGGGGCAGTCTGAGGAACTGGGAGTGGTAGTAGATACGAGGACAGGGAGAGGAGTGGAATATGCAGACAACACATTGCCAGGTAGCTATACAGATAAAGCTATAATAATGTTTTAGCAGGATGGCCGAGAGGTATGCACACTTTCCTCTAATCATTCTAGCCTGGGTTTGAATCTTGGCCCAGGTATAAATTGTCATCCCAGTGTTTCACTGGCGGGGTGGTTCATCTCTGTGGGTGCCATCCCTCGGATGAACGTTAAATGAGATTCCATCTGCCGGCATTAGTTGATGTGCATTAAATATTCGAGAGTGCTCTTTGTGAAGAGTTGTAGAGCTATCTCTGAGACCGTGGCCAAATTCCTGCCCTGACTTCCTGAGCCGGAGTGGCAACTCGACCAGGATTGTAGCATAGTAATTACTTCGGCATCACCCGTGGTCTGCGTAGGACGTAGGGAGTTGAGGTGTGCAATCAGCCTGTATTTTGGATGTTTATCTAGGAGAAGGTTACTGGAAGAACACTTACATCGTGGAGTTGGGAGTGAGGGTCAGACGACTGCGAGAGCAGAGGGAGCAATATTGGAGAAAATAGAGACCATGAACTTGCTTATGATGTGAAATAGTCCATGGACCAGACCCCTGATTTTCATGAATTGGTATCATCTGAGGGCAGGTAACACTTTTGGGTTTATTAAATAGGTATATATGTGTCTGGGACACAAAACAGCATGATAGACCTCTGTGTAGAGTAGCTTCGTGTCATTATACTAGCTTGAATGCATGGGGGGGGGGGCGTGGGGGGGGGTCTTTTTGTAAAAAACGTAACAATCACCTAAACTGTTGAAACTCATTTGCACATTGTGAAACGGAAAAATTGTGCATTAATTTATCAATTAGGTGTGTTTGGACATGCTCAATACTATGAAGTACTTTTTAAATACATTACTTGGCAAAAAAGAAATCATAGCTTTTTCAAACCCACAAATCGTAAACAAATTACATAGACAAAAACAATTTTGGAAATCATACTGGACTTAGTGTTGCATAGCCATTTATAGTACTGCTGATATGCATTACCTTGATGTGAATATTGTTCACACAGATTCCTAAAAACATATACATTCACAAACACGTGAAAATGCAAACTGTCAGCTGAAGTCATTCTGATCATGAACAGGGAACTCCAAATAAAATGTATGTACCGGGTAGGTATCATAGTTCATGTTGTAGTCTAATTTGCTCGATATTTACACAAGAAAACAAAATCTGCAAACATCGTTGCATATTGTTCAAATCTCAGCACTAATAACTAATACCATTATCACTCTGTCCTTCCTCATCAGATACTTCATCCATTTGTCCCTCATCCCTGATGATGTCGTCATCATACCTCATGTTATCACAGGACTGTAAGGTACAGGCATCGGTCCAATTCAATCCATTTACCATGCACTGACAACCTGGGAGGCTACATATGCGCTTGCATTTGCAGGACATGAACTCAAGAACTACATCAGGAGCAGGAGATCCATTCATCCAGTTGATTTGGAGCTGCATTTGGTCACCAAGAATCCAACCAGTGCAGTCCAATGGGCTGGGAATGTTTGGGCTAACTTTCAGGCTACGGTGCCAGATTGCTGATTGATAGTTGGCACGGATGGTGTGCATCATCAGACGGTCCTTACATGGTGGCAATTGTCCTGACTCCACATTCCCTGCCTTTGTTTGGAATAACAGATAGCGCATCTTATTCACATCAAGAATATCAGACTGAGGAGTATACAATCTGCAAACAAATTCTTCAAGGCAGTCTTGGAGTTCAGATGATGTGGTCCAATTCTCTCCAAGTTTTGTGAATGTTTGCTGAAATCGGGTGTTTCCTTTGAGTAGCATCAGAGCTCTAACTTTTCCACGACCACTGAATGTACTGACTGTATCACAGCCAGTGAATGCATGCATTCCAATCAGAGAGTTACAGACCTGTTTGCCAAGTGATGTAGCCACTTTGCTAACATCTATAAATCGGGTGCGGTTTTTAGTGCCACATCTGATGAAGATGTTGCAGTTGTTAGTTTCATGGAATGCCAGAGAGAGTATGAGGATGTCTGTATCCTCTGCAATGACGACAATCGATGAGACATCGGATGATGCATGCTTGGCATGAAGCAGGATACGTGTGTCTGCTTTCTCTTGTGATGTTTTAAGTTCAACAGCTTCATCACAGGTAATCAATCTTTGTACATGTTTCACCACTGGTAACATACATCGTCTTCTCTCCAAGTTTCTGACGCCGATGGGGTTCCTGCCATTGTTCCACAATTAATTGGATAAGCTTCGTCATACTGGGACCACAACATAGAAGCCGTCGCCATTGTTGGATTTTGTGACCTGATATTATGTTAGTGAATCTGATGCCAGTGTCAGACCCTCTAGTGGTTCGCTGTCGATCTATTATTGATAGCTGTTTATACACATCAAACACAACATCCACACGCTGACTGGATCCAGTGGCTCTCATAACCTTGGCAAGTACCTGATCAGTTAGTTCATCAAAGGTCATGTGGTCTCCATTGGTTTTCTGGATTAGGCTCATTCCGTCGATCATAGAAGCTGAAGGTTGCGTGATTTCCTCAGCTGAAGATACATTAGCCTCCAGTTTCCTGGCCAGAGCAGCCTTATTTGTCTTCTTTATAGTTCCATCACAGTTGGCAAGTGACCATGGAAGAGGACCCAGGGGATACTGCAGCACCTCCTTCATTTCAATTTTCCGACTCGATGCAACCGAGAGCATGTGCCCGAAAAGTTTATGGTCAGTCTTTAGGATCACCTCCTTGTTTGATGTCTTCTTCGTCACCTTCTGTTTGATGCTAGCGAATGTTTTCAGCTGCAGTTTGGGTATTTTATTAAAGAATCCAATCATGGTCTGTTCAATCCTACACTCCTGGAATGTTGTGTACGCTGTCTCACCTTTTCGCTGAGCTGTGAGGAGGTCATTGACAACATTTGGTGGTGCTGTAGCACCTGTCGATAGGCTAACCAGTTCAGTTGGTTCACTCCCAAATGGATTCGTCCAGTTGTTTTCCATCAACTCTACAAGTGACTGGACTGCTTTCTCGTCTCTGTATTCTTGAAGGAGTAAGATCTACATGACTCAGTTCTGAGTTACCCACTTGTGTCGTGTTTCGAAGTTGTTTCAGACATAGGCTCCTATACTCTGCATTGATGTAGTACTTGCTGACTGCCCCAGCTCTGAGACTAAATCCTTTCGTTCCTCCTGCTGTATGGGTATGTTTGCTGACAGTCTCCTCTATCGTTTGATCCACGGCAATACGACCAAATGGATTATGATCGCCCAATTGTACAGAAAATCCTCCATTGTGCTGGAAATGATCATATACATTTGGATGTGTCTCCTGGAGTGTGGTCATTTGGCAGTCGTATATTGATAAATACCTGGAGTAATCTTGTTTGTCATAAGCGAAACACCAGGGGATCATTGACCTGATGGCTGAGAGATGTAGCATCCAATTCCCCTCTCTTGATGACCTAATCAGCACAAGCAGGTTATCTACCATATCAACAAAAGACATCCAGAATGTGGCCAACTGACCATTGCTGAACCGGAGATGGTAAAGATATTTGTCAAACAGATTGAATAGTCGAATACATGATCCATCAGCCAGAACGGTATCTATGGTTTCATTGCGAACATTTTCCTGAAGTGATTCCAGAGCTGTGATCATTCCAGCCAGATGTGGCAAATCGTCGGACTGGTATTCTTCGAGCCAGGTGGAGAAACCTTTCCATGCTTGCCTGAGCAGCGCTTCATACATCAATTTACAGAGACGGACTCCACGATTGTAGTTACGTCCTTCAAGAACTGTATTCACTGAACCCTCTGCTACGATTCCAAATTCCACTGATACGTCACGTAAACCAGCTGAGCCGAATCGTTTACCTATGATAGATAAGAGATTGCATAGTGTATGGAATGCCCCCATCCGAAGAACGATGCTCTGGTTCATTTCTTCACGCTTCCATGTGATTTCTGCTGCCTTGGCATACAAGGCCTGATCAAAAACACACACAATCTCGGTGAGGTCCATCGTCTTCTGGATATTCGGTGCTTGCTTAAGGACTTTGTGAACTGTTGACAGTTGTGTCGCTGGTGCATTGATTGTAGGTAGATATCCCACTGTGTCTTTCTTGACATTTATATGATCATGGGCCTGCATGTTGAAACCTGTCCATGAGCTGATGGTTTGATCACTGGTGTTCATTTGCCTCACTTTTGACCACAGCAGGTTACGGAGGTGTGCATCTTGAATGACAGATTGGAAGTTCAAGGCAACGAACTTGGATACTGGGGGACCAATCCTTTCCCCTGCATTATAGTCAGGAATTTCCAGATGAACTAGAGTTATACTGCGCTTTTTGCTCGGTATTAGCTTAGGCAATACCTTCATGAGTGGAGCAGTTGTGGCTTGTGGTTGTATAATGATCCCATTGACTCGATGTGATGTACCCCCACCACTGAGAGTTTCTTCAAGGCGATCAATGTTATGAAAGGCTAGTGTTGTGGGAATGTTTGTATGGACATTTGTAGGCAAAATCACATCATTGTCTGCCGTCATTGCTTGCTTCTGAAGACACAAGGTGGTATCCAACTCAACCAGTTTGGAGTAAGACATTCCATGGCCGACGCGGTTGAGCGTTTGAATTAGTTCAACACTTCCTGTCAGAGATTTCACACTCCATGGCAGCAATATATGTTTTACCGGTATTATGGCACCTCCTCTAACTGCATACACGAAGTCCTGACCTATTGACCGAACCAGTCGGTCTTCAAGTGAATGGAAACCTGTCACTGACTTGTGCATCCCCAATCAGTAGAGATTTTAATAACATTATCAGAGATTCAGGGAGTTCCATGTTGTCAGCTGTTAGCTGGTCAGGTTGTGGTGGCCATCGTTTCTTCTTCATTTTCTTGATATCTGACCGCATTTGAGATGCAGATTTTGCCACCATTTCCTCTACATCACACTGTGGTAAAGAACTCTATTTGCTCTTAAGTTCATCGTTCTCTTTGACAAGTGATCCAATTGTTAAATTATCAGGGTAGACAAGAAGTTTTCCATTGGTGGTGGTTACAAAGTGGAGCGATTCGCCGAACTCTGATTCAAGCCGACGTCCTATTTGTTTCTTGGTTTGTGGAAGAACTTCATCGTGATTATAGCCTAACTTGCCCATGAGGTTCCCCAATGTTTCTGTCAAACTGGTCAGTTTTACCACTTCAGGTACTGAGAATAATGTATTTCTGATATGTTCGAAGAGCACGTTGTATGCATTCTGAACTGCCACCCGATATCGTTGTTCTGCATCTTCGACTGAGGATATCGCAGCTTTAGATTTCTCACCTCTGGTGAAGTTACGATAGCATGAATCGTAGTATCGGGCTTCTGCAGCAACTAACTCTCTGGACGTGATTGCTAAGATCTTGTCGTTCATCTGATTCAAAGCTGCCTGTCGCACTGTCTCATCCGATCTCACATCTCTAGCCTGATGTAACACTTCTCGTGACTTGGTCCCCTTCATATACTTATTCTTCTTATCACAGAAAATACAAACTTCTTGCAAAACTGTAGATGACGATGTAGATGGCTCTCTCGCAGACTTACGCTCAAGTGGTTTGGTTCCTTCTGTAATACCCTTGATTTTTTTTTCCAGTTTCGTTTTTGAGAGTAAAAGTAGCTCAGCAGTTCCCATGGTAAAGTAGATTGTCATCATAATCATTTGGGTCTAAGTCTGTTATACGATTGCAGTTCTGTATTTTTGCTGCTTCCAAGAGAGTTTCAACAGAAGCAGTGTCTTTTGGCTTTGTGATCTCAGAGGTAGGAGATTTCTTCATGCAGATTATGCACGTAACTTCCTCTGTGCGCGCCTTCTTGTGTGGTACTTCCATTATGTATCAGTGGTCAATCCCAATCTGAAAACAAATGACAAATTTGTAGAAACATTCATGACTTCAGTGTCATAATTTATAAACAAGCACTACCGAACAAGACATCACCACCATAGTTGTTCACAAGAAGTAATCGGCTGTTATTAATGGATATAAATGGCTTTGGTAATGGTTTTAATAATAAAACTAATGCTTAATATAAATATAACTTACAAAATACACTTAAATATTCTTAAATATTTGCTTGACAAGTGGAATGTAATAACCATATATCTGTAAAGATAAAATTTGAACTTATCCTACAAATATTCAGAAGACCGTCCAACATTTCAGGATGAAATCTGAAAGCAAACTTATCTATTCTATCATCTACTGATTATCTGGAATAAATGAAATGAAACATAAATACATGGCTTACTGTGTGATTATGGAATTAAAGAAGTAGTCACATCGACAAACGCATCTTAATTTGCAATATATTTCACTGTTTTTAGTGTTATTGCTATAAAAATGATATTTCGAAGTTGGGCACTTAAGTCATCAAAATTATCACAATGAAATACATAAAAAGGGTAATGATTTTGAACCCTATGGCAATATGCATATCAAAAGAACTGTCTTAAGTGTTATAATGCAGTAAGAACATCTCATAACCTTTACATATTAATATACGAGACAAAAGTAAGTTTTAATTGTGTTTCGAGTGCTGAAAACGACCCTCGACGACAATGCGCTGGGTCAAATTCTAAAATTCGTCACAACTGCCTTGAGCTACCCTGTTGGAAAGTCTATCATACAGTTTTGTGTTGTCCTATGATATACTCAAGCAATAAAATAACTTTCGTGACCTGCCCTCAGATGATACTACTTTTATCCCTGGCCCACGGACTAAAAGCAATAGACCTTGTGCTTTCAGCCTCATCGCAGGAGATTCCAATAATGTTGAGAGGTTTAGATTCCATAGAATCCAGAAGACAGCTCTGATGTTGCGGTGCCAGCCATAGTAGAGAGCAGTACTCCATTGAGCTCTGGACAAAGGCCTTGAAGATTGAGTTGCTCTGATTTTCCAAGGAAGGACTTGGGAAACAGAGTATGCCCAGTTTCTGGCTGGTTTGGATGCCACCAGGAAAAAATCATGGCTGATGGCGAGGCTGAGATGCTCAAGACTGAACTTCTTCCAGTGGCTGACCATAGAAAACAAACAAACAGGTGCATTCGTTTTGAAGATCCCTCTTCAGTGACTGATTGAGATAGTGAGATTTTCCAAGATTTAAGGACATGTTCAATTTATCAGTCCAGCATCTAATCAATTCCAGTTCAGCAGAGAGTGACACAGCTGCATTTGGCCTAGCATTGGGATGAGGGTGCTGCATGACACAATGTTGAGTTGTCTACAAAAACAAAGGAAGGGTTTTCCATTGCATTGGAGAGGTCATTTATAGAGATGAGGAATAATAATCTGCCCAACACAATGCCTTGGAGAACTCCAGCCTCCATTGAGAGAGGGGAGCAGAGGGCTCCACTTTCACAGGTGAATGTGCAAATGCACAGGATGGAAGAACTCTCCAGTCAGAAATTTAGGAGTGAAGGTGGCCTTGATTGCCACAGGCTGTGAGCCTGGCAAGCAAAGCAGGATGTCAGATTGGCGAATGCCTGATATATGTACAGAGACATGACAGAAGTAAATAGACCCCTTAAATTTCTTTATTTCATCTGCATAATGCAGTTTTACTCGGTGATTTGTACTAATATTCGACTATTTATTTGCAGAAACGAGTTCCTGGGTCTTGTATGACAATTAACTATGCCTCAAACCCAGGGAGCACATGACCTTTCCGATTTTCAAAGAGGACGAATTGTTGGCCATTTGGAAGGTGGAGTCAGCCAGCGTCAGATAGCACCTTGGCATTCCACTTTCTACAGTCAATCAAGTGATTGTGCAATTCACCAGCGAAGGCAAGGAATCCACAGCCCCGTTTTGGTCGATCTTGGCCCACAGAAAGGTGTCTTCGAGCTGTCAAGTGGTCCATTGAGAAAACTCCCCGTTGCAAGGCAGCAGATGTTGCAGAAGAGGTCCAAGTTACTCAAGAACTGCCGTGCGGTACCTTCATCAACTGGGCTACTATGGGAGAGCAGCGAGGAGAAAACCTCTTCATAGACCAGCCAACATTCAAAGGAGAAGGAAGTGGGTTGATAAGATGGCCAACAGACCCTTGGAGTTTTGTCAAACTGTAATTTTTTCAGATGAGTCCCAATTTACTCAATTTTATGAGAGTGGACATGTATGGGTCTGGAGACTTTCCAATCAAGAGTTCTCTTTGAACCGATTGCAGCCAACTGTCAAACACGGTGGTTTTTCAGTGATGGTGTGGGGAGCAATCTGGAGCGCTGGTCGGTCAGAGCTTGTGGAGTGTGTTGGCAACATTAACTCTACGATATACATTTATATCCTTGAGGATGGACGTCTCCCTGTCTTCTTCACTGGTCAGATGGTCAAAAACAACACTGTTCATGGAAGATGGAGCTCCATGCCACACTGCAAAAAAGACCAAAGAATGGCAGGACAGAAATGGGATCAAGCGACTTCCATGGTCAAGTCGGTCTCTTGAGATGAATCCCATTGAACACCTCTGGGCCATATTGGATCGAGCTGTGGGGAAAAAGTCCAGGAAACCAACATCACTGGCAGAATGGCTAAACCTTTTGTGTGAAGCCTGGGCAGAAATCCCACAAGAGAAAATTTCAGAACTCGTTAGTTCTATGCCTGAAAGAGTAAAAGCGTTGAAATCTGCAAATGGCAAGTCTACAAAATACTAGTGTACGTATTAAAATGGATCAAATGTACTTCAAATGTTAAATAAATAAATAAATAATTTTAAAATCATGGTGTCTATTTACGTCTGTCATGTCTGTGATATTGAATGAGTACAGAGATATTGAAGACTTCCAACCATTTTGAGGGAGTTGCAGCAGCATGTCCAGAGTTGAGTGACCGGGATGGAATTCCAACTGATGATGAGAGATCATGCTGTGTGAAAAACAGAAAAGACTTGACGTTAGAAGCAATGATAGATTCCAAGGCTTCACTTATAATTTGAAGTAAACTCATTGGTCTATAGATGATCGGATCTGTGTTTTTACTGTTCTTGTAGATGGGAGTGATGTTTGTTGACTTCCAGGATGATTGGAGGCAACAAAGGGAGAAGGACAGACTGAACACAGCAGATGAAGGGGAAGCAAGAACCGCAGGGCAGGATATCAATCCATGGGTATTGGTACCATATGGACTCATTCCTGCCAATGTCCTAGTCCACCTCTATCTTCAGTGCTTCTTGATACTTAATTAGTTAATGCATGGAATGGTCTCCCTGTTAAGGTATCGGTGACAGAAACAGTGGAGAGGTTTAAATTGGAATTAGATCGGTGCATAAAAGCATTGGAGAAAGAGGTGAGAGCAGAGAGATGTCAGCAGAAAATAAGAAGAGGAAGGTTTTTGAGTACTTGGAAGAATTGGGGATAAGGGGGTACTTGGATAGTAGCGGGAGTGGTAGATAGCTGAGTTATGGATTGGTGATTGGATACCTGTAAGGATTGGGGATAAGGGGGTACTTGGATAGTAGCAGGAGTGGTAGATATCTGAGTTATGGATTGGTGATTGGATACCTGTATAGTGATTGCGATGTCTTTGAGAAAGTGTCGTCAAAAAGTTAATGTGCTGTCGATATTTGATCACTCCCCCTCCCCATACAAAAGATAAAAACAACTGGTGATATCTCTGAGCCTGCCCCACTGTTCCTAACCCCAAGTTAAAATGGGTAAATGATGGATTGGATGAGTATCAGATAATAAATTGATATATTTAATTGATGTGTGTGAAGCACAGGCACTTGGCCCAAATAGCCTCGTTCTGTGTCCAGGTTCCTTGTATTTCGTTGTATTATGTATTGTAAGGCCGAGTTAAACATGAAACATTTTTTTGGAGTTTTTACTTATGTACTAATCTCATGATGGATAATAATGTGAGTTGATGCAATGAGCACCAAACATCTTTCTGACATTAAGTACGAGGATATGGATATTTTGTCCAATAACATTCAATGGCAAAAAAAAAAAAATCATTCTACAAACATTTATATCTTTGAATTAAATGTTTGTAAAGTGACTTATTTGGGGACAGAAAGGGCCGGTTGAAGTGGGCTGGTCACCTGGTGTGGATGGATAAAGGACGACTTCCAAAGATTGTGAATATGAGTCGATACGTGCAAAGACAAAGGTAAGAGGGAAGGGATAGACCGTGGTTAAGATGCGAAGACTGTGTGACGAGGACGACCATAAAGGTGGAGGTCGATTGAGCGTGGAGTGAAAGAGCTGGTGATCGAGGCAGTGGAAGAGGATTGTGATTAAGGCAGAGCAGCGGTATAGTACTAATCCTTCTCACCTGTATGAATGGAATTTTGAGGAAGAACATTATACATATTTAAATTGTTGTCCCACCATATTAAATAAGGCATTTCTGAATGCCTGGTGTTGGCTTAATAATGGTTAGGGTGGTGGGCTTGGGATTCTAGGATCCTGAGTTCAAATCCTGCTCAGCTGTTGAATCAATACCAGGTGGGATTGACTCTGCCTGTCGTCCTTCTGAGTTCGGCAAAATGAGTGCCAGCTTGTTGGTATCCTGTGTCGGAGGGGCGACCCGTCCAGGATTGTGTTTAATAGCCAAGGAGACTACTTGGGCAGCACCAACGCTCTGCAGTATGGTCGCAATGGATGGACGGAATTGTCTGTGTGTATGTATGCAAGTACATCTGAAAAATCATAGAAAAAACAAAACAGGGCTGGCACGATCTCCACCAAATTCTGCGTACGTATGTGGTTACATTTTCAGCTGATTTTTTTTCTTACTGATGGCATCAAAACACAGAAATATGTGACCAATGTGGATGCTTAAAATTCTGACCTTGCGCATTTCTTCTTTGTGTTTGTTGAATTTGAAGAGATCTCTGCAACCAAACCTCCTTTGTCCCTTTTCCAAGAACCTACTTAATGCTCTGAGGGTGTTTATTGTGATTTTGGGTTTTGGTGTTCTTTGTTGGAGGAGAAAGAATGTTTATCGTGTCGGGGGCATGCCATGATTTTGTCAAATGTCCGTCACTGGATGGGCAAAATTCCCTTTGTCCGAGTATTTATATTTTTCTTTGTGTTCCCATTTTAAGTTCCAATTATGATTTCCTATCATCACTTATCTGAACAATTGGTGTTTTCATCTGAACAATCACATCAAAATAAAGGTTTTTGTTTTTTTTTACCTGTGTATCTGAAAACACCTGATGCGGATTTTAAAGAATTATTTTCCTCTGAATTGGCTGGATGTATCATAGTTATTTACAAAATCGTCAGAAACCACTTCATAAATGTGAGCTTATATTACTTTGCTAAAAGAGTCCTGGGCAAAAAAAAAAACCACAACATTTTCTTTTTCATGGACTCCCTTGTTTAAAGTGCACTGTACGTAATCCTTGTTAATAAAATCTCCCGAGAAGATTAGCACGGTCGTGTTAGTGCTGCAGATGTGATGGTTATTGATGTCCATTCGTTTCCACCTTTAGTTAGGAAAGATTGCATGTTTTTTTATTCCCCTCCAAAAAAAGGTACCAATCCAAAGGCTTACTTGTATTTGTTAGATGATGTGAGGTTTGTTTTTAACCCACCTGATTGAAGCCACAACAGCTCGGCTTATTGTTGCTCCTGAAGGACGGCATGTTCCATGAAACAGCGTCCTGTCCTTTAAGAATGAAACTGGCACTTGCCAGTCGTATATAGTTTCATCATTGATCAAAACCATATTATACAGCTCACGTATTCAATACTCCAAGCACATTTTGCAGTGGCAGGATGCTTATGGTTCCCCCACAAACTGATTCTGTCACCTTTGCAACAACCAAATTCAAATACTTTTATTATTATTTTTTTTTATCTAAAAGGACAATATAACATTCCAATATCATGGTTGACTTTTGTAGGCGAAGACGGACGTTCACCTGTGACATGCAAACAACCTGGCTAGGTAAATTTGTTTCCAGTACACAAGTTGCTGCGCAGATATGACATGGCAAGCATTGTCATGGAACCCCCAAGAAGACCGGAGCAATGGACACCTGCAGTCGAGACAGGAATTTGAAATTCAGCCAGGTGATAATTCGCCTACTGTTCACAAAATACACTATGAAATCTGTAACATCCACCAACATGGCAAAATCAAAGGGGTGATTAATATAATTATATTGTTGAGGTGTAATACCAATTCGTATGATGGAAAATTGGATCAAGCATGCAAATGCACATCACTTCAACTGAGTAACAAATTGATCAGCTGCTGTTGAATCGTTGTGAAACATTTTCAGAATGTCAAATTAATCCCATGATCTACACATTTTACATGATTTTCAACATTTATCACTTGAATGTGCTGTAAAGAAGACAACTCGCCTTATGTTGGCGAAACGGTTAAGGTGTCTGGCTTAGGATATTTGGGTCCTTGAGTTCAAGCCTATTGGGCTATTGAATTAACACCAGGTGGGTTGATTTAGCCTGTCATCCTTCTGAGGTTGGCAAAATTGATACCAGCTCGCTGGTAACGGTGGCATTGCAACAATAGCATAGCTGTACCCCCAGAAAATGATGCACTCAAGCAGCCACAGGCTGTGTATGAATAAATAAAGTTTTAAAAAGACAACGAAATAAACAGGAGCTTGGTTGAGTGATTGGTATGTGGGAGCAAGATGAACCCAACAGCAGGTTGGTGTGGTTCTTGGGGTGAGTCGCTTGAATTGTCATCACAAAGGTGTGGATTTATTTGCAACATGGTAGTGTCTCCTAAATAGTTTGAAAAGTATTTCTTTTTTAGGGAAAGATCCTGATCTGGATCCAGCAACTTGAATTTTTAAAGTGAAGACCATCTTTGGATTTACCCATCTTCGGATTTCATCTGCAGTCTGATGGAATTCTGCTCGCCCCTCTGGGGTGGTCTTCCTGCTTCACACCTCGCTCGACTTCACACTGTGGAAACCAAGGCTTTTAGGACCATTGGTATCTCCTGCAATGAAGCTGAGTCTTTGGGTCTCTTACTCTCAAACTGGAGGCAGGTCGGTGGTCTTTCTGTTTTATACCATCTCCTCTCCGGCCTTGCCCATCCCCCCTCCCTTCCCGCTCTGTCTGTGATCTGCCCCCCCCTATATTTCCTCAGTGCCCTCAAGGTCCACCAAAAAACCTCTTCTGGTGAAACTGCCAAAATGAAGAATCACTGCTCACCTTCACTCTTTCATTCCTTTTTTTCCCTGCCTCTGGAACAAACTCCCACACGATCTTCAATCACACTCCTCCCTCCAGTTCTTCAAAACAGCCGTTCACCAACATCTTTTTTCTTCCACTCCCCCCCCCCCCTCATCCAAAATCTTGATCGTTACTGGCCCTAATAAACCACCCCAAATCCACCTCCTTCATATTCCCTGTTTTCCTTCGTGAAAGACCTGTTAGTACCACCTTGTTTACGTCGTGATCCTTGGATCCCAAGCTCACCATCCTAATCATTAAGCCAATGCCACGCATTTTGGCCTATGTTCACGTCAAAATTAATAGGTGGTTAAATGCATTGACCTGATAAGTAAATCCTTCTCAAGTTTCACATCAATTGGATGAAAATTGAGAATTTTAGAAAATTTGGTCCAAATTGGCCTTTTGGCCTGTTTTGACCTTTTGGCCTACATTCACCTCTAAATTAAGAGGTGGTTGAATTGAATGACCTGCTCCACAAATGGTTTAAAATTTTCAAGTTAATTGGATTAAAATTGAGGATTTTAGAAATTTAGCCCATGTTGACCTTTTGGTCGATGTTGACCTTTTGAACTATGGTGACCTCAAAATTCATAGGTGGTTGAATTGAATGACCTGCTACACAAATGGTTAAAAGATTTCAAGTTAATTGGATTAAAATTGAGGATTTTAGAAATTTGGCCCATGTTAACCTTTTGGTCGATGTTGACCTTTTAACCTATGGTGACCTCAAAATTCATAGGTGGTTGAAGTCAGAGACCTGACATGCAAACCCATCCATCCATTGGGACCATATTCTGTGTAGACCGTTGGTGCTGCCTTTGCAGTCTCCTTGGCTATTGGGCACCATCCTGGATGGGTTGCCACTCTGACAAAGGATACCAGCAAGCTGGCACTCTTTTAGCCGACCTGGAAAGGATGACAGGTCAAGCTAACCCCACCTGGTATTAATGCAACAGCTGAGCGGGATTTTAACTCAGGACCCTAGGATCCAAAGCCCACCACCCGAACCATGAAACCAACATCCGGCATTCATATGCAAATGCTCCTCAAATTTCAAGTCAATCGGCTGAAAATTGAGGATTTTAGAAATTCGGTCCGTGTTGACCTTTTGGTCTGTGGTAACCTCAAAAATAATCAGTGGTTGAATTCAGTGACCTGAAATGTAAATCCTTTTCAAAGTTCAAGTCAATCGGATGAAAATTGAGGTTTTTAGGACATTAGCCCCAATTTGGTCCGAGTTGGCCTTTTGGCCAATGTTGCTCTCCATATGAATAGGTAATTAAATTCAACGACGTGATGTGCAAATGTTCTTCAAATTTCAAGTCAATCGGATGAAAATTGACAATTTTAGAAACAATTTAATAATTTGGCCTAAGTTGGGTTGACCCTATGGCCTATGTTGACCTTTTGACCTATGGTAAACACACAAACAAGAAGAAGACGTCATGCAGAACACGATACTTGCAAAATCCATAAAACAAATTTGACTTCAAAAATAAATGATGGTTGAATTCACTGACTTGATCTACAAATCCTATTCAAATTTACGTCAATCAGATGAAATTTGAGGATTTTAGAAAATTTGGCTCAACTTGGCCTATTGGTCGACTCAATATCGACTTTTTTGGTTGACCAAATTTTACGAAACTTCAATGCGGGACCGTCGCAGGGGCGGTGACACGAATCTCCTAAAATTTCAGAATGGTTGCTTGAACGATTTGGGCTGGAGGCGAGCGGACAGACAAACAAACAGCCATAACGAGCCGAACCGAGCCAAGCCGAGCCGAAACAAAAACGGAGGTGATCAACATACTTGTCAATTTTTTTTCTCTTTTCCAAGTAACAAACAGACAGAGAGGGGTGAAAAACATAACCTCCTTCTCCTTCGGTGTGGAGGTAATAAGCTGGTATTCATGGTGCTGCCCCAGCAGTCTCCTTGGCTATCGGGCACAATCCTGGACAAGTCGCCACTCCAGCACAGGATACCAGCAAGCTGGCACTCATTTTGCTGACCTCAGAAGGATGATAGGCAGAGTCAACCCCACCTGGTATTAATTCAGCCACCGAATGGGATAATCAAACTCAGGATCCTCGGATCCCAAGCCCACCACCCTAACCATTAAGCCAACATCAGACATATATTAGTTGTATTCCTGATACCATGGCACACAATAATTTCGCTTGTATTGGGCCAATGATTATGCTGATACCCTTTTGTAGGTGAAGGTCTGTACTCATGAACGGTTAGTCAAGGTTCTGCTTTGGTATTTATGTGTAGTGAGTGACTGCATGCACAAAACATTGTGGAGCAAGATTGCTCCAGTCATGAGTCGATCGTGGTTTGGGTTGCCAAACTGTGGGATCTTTCATGTCTACATCAAAAATGAGTATGCAGCCCCCCAGGTGTTTCAACACAGCGATTCGCTTGTTCACTCTTTTGCTGGTGTTCTTGGTTCTGAGTTTGTCGTCATTGATGATAACACCCCACCTCAAAAGACATGGTTAATTAAGCAATAAGTTGTCCATGTGGTTTCGCTAGCTCATTCACACAACATGAATCTAATTAAGTACCAGTGGGGCTGTGATGCAGCTTGCTTAATAAGAAGCCAGGTGTAGCCACGACACTTGATCAGTTTTAAGGGATGTTTCTTGCGAAGAAGTGGAAACAACTGGATCAAGATTTCTTCCAGCAACTCACCTGTTGTGTTCCAAGATGTTGCCAGGCTTTGATCAATGCCAGGACTACAATGCCAGTGAAAACATTGTTTAAAACATTGGTTACATTGTTCAAAAATCAGAGTATTCTGGTTCGTGTTTCCGGTCTGGTTCGTGTTTCTGGAGCTCTTGAAGTAAAATCTCAAAAAATGTGCAAAAGCATTTTGCTACTACTTGCAGGTTCTGGTTTACATTTTGTATGAAATGCTTGTTATTTTAACAGTGATCACTAATTACCCTGTATAAAATGAAT